>NW_028318497.1:300000-600000 GCF_062004578.1 Staurois parvus | reverse complement strand
TCTCTTGGCCTCATAGACTCTGCTATCTCCTGGTTCTCCTCCTACCTATCGCAGCACTCCTTCAGTGTTAGCTATAAAGCTGCCTCCTCCTCTTCACTCCCTCGTTCTGTAGGAGTCCCTCAAGGTTTTGTCCTTGGACCCCTTCTCTTCTCCATCTACACCTCCTCCCTTGGTCACTTGATAAACTCCCATGGCTTTAAGTACCATCTCTATGCTGATGACACACAAACCTATCTTTCTACCCCTCGCCTCACCTCTTTAGTCACCTCTCGCATTACTTACCTACTAAGTGACATATCAGCATGGATGTGACTCCACTTCCTCAAACTCAATCTTTCCAAAACTGAGCTCTTAGTATTCCCCACAGCCCGTGCCCCCCTCCTCTTCTGCATCAAGATCAATAACACAATCTTAAATCCCTCCCCTCATGCCAGGGTACTAGGTGTAATTCTAGGCTCCCATCTGTCCTTTCAGTCCCAAATCCAATCGCTGTCCAAATCTTGTAGACTTCACCTCCGCAACATCTCCACACTGGTTCCTAACCTTGGAAACCACTAAGCAACTTATTCACTCCCTTGTTATATCTCGCCTTGACTATTGTAACTCCCTCCTCATTGGCCTACCTCATCGCAGGCTATCCCTCCTCTTCAGTCTATCATGAATGCTACTGCCAGACTTATCCACCTTACTAACCGTTCTGTATCTGCCACCCCTCTCTGCCAATCCCTCCACTGGCTTCCCATTGCCCAACGGATAAAATTCAAAACATTAACGTATAAAGCCATTTATAACTCTGCCCAAAATTACATCACCGATCTTGTCTCTAAATATCACCCAAACCGTACTCTCCGCTCCTCGCAAGACCTCCTACTCTCTAGCTCCCTTGTCTCCTCCTCCCATGCTCATCTTCAGAACTTCTCCAGAGCTTCCCCCATTCTCTGGAACTCTCTACCCCAATTTATCAGACTATCGCCTACTCTGCTCATGTTTAGGCGATCTCTGAAAACCTATCTCTTCAGGGAAGCCTATCCTGCCCTCAACTGATAATAGAATCTTATTCTCTTCCAACCAGTCCATCCGCCACAGTTACTACCTTTTGTACCACTAGCCCCTCCCTCCTAGATTGTAAGCTCCTATCCCTCTTGTATTGAACTGTATTGTTGCTGTATTGTCTCCCGTTATATTGTAAAGCGCTGAGCAAACTGTTGGCGCTATATAAATCCTGTATAATAATAAAAATAATAATAATAATAAACGACTGAACGGGAGCAGCGCCAATGTGGATGAATACACCCGAACAATCTCTGTGGCTCACAGAGCATGCCTGCACACTTTTATGTACACACTCACCAGCGCCAGCCAGCCCACAGTGTCCTGATCACTAGCCCCCAGTGTAGTGTAAATAAACACTGCATCCAGTCACCTGGCCCAGTGTCACCAGTACTGCCAGAACAGTGTACCTTATGACTAGCTACACCAGTCAGTGCCACAAGACCATTGCAGCCAGCCAGTTTCCCTGATTGCAAGAAGAATGTAAATAAGGGTGCTTTATTAACCTTTCTTGATTCCCACAAACAGTTAAAAGTAAATGAAGACACTCACATCATGAAAAAAAGCTTATTTTCATAAAAATTTAAAAAACGTCCCTAATGTAAATAATCAATCAAGCCATCCAGCAATGTACAGTAGGTCCTTCCCTGATCACATTACTTTTGCCCATTGATGTTGTCCCACTGCCACAACAACCCACCACACTATTGCCGCTAAATAACAGAATCCCTGGTACTGCTGTGATCTAAACAACAGCTTATGGGACTCTGAATGACGTCAGTGGTCAAATATGGTCATGAATGAAATTGCCTGGAATCCACAGCTGCTTTGTTTGCATTCTTGGAGCTTGAGATTCTGGTGGTCCTGATTAACAAAATTTCCCCTCACCATTTGCTCTAGCAACAACTGTAAAATTTTGGACTTCCCTTTACAGATTCAACAGATCGCAATTAGGGATGAACAGACAGTTGGGTCCGAATCTAGGTTCCAATCTAGGTTCTAGGTTGTCTGTTCAGGCTTAGTCATGCTAATACCAGTAAGTTTACATATTTATTTGAGATACGTCTTACAATGACATCATTTAAAAACAATACATGGCTAACCAGCCCAATCTCTAGGTTACAACTTTTTTTTTTTGTAAACGAGTACAGGTACTATGTACCCCACTTGAAACATGAAACTCACTGAACCCTGTTTGAACAGGACCCTGGCCAGCTCAGCCTTTTCCAAAACCATATATGAGGTCAAACCTAAAAAACACTTTAAATTTTTATCCATTCGGGCAGGCTCTTGCACTACATAGCTGAAGATAAATCTAAAGAAAATTGTACAGAAATCGTACAAGAAAATTGTATAATGTATGGCCAGCTTAAATGTAAAAGGGAACAGATTGTCGCTACTCCCAACCAGCCCAGGTGAATAAACGATAAGGAGTGGCCTGAAGAGACATGTAGGCTGAGTCCGATCCTTACCATTTATACCCCTGGGATGATCGGGAGTAGCAGCGATCCTTATCTCTTTACATTTCCTAGCCCTCTGGATTGGTATCAGGACAAGCCTGCACCCCATGCTCTGGGACACAGGGATATGCTTCCACCTCTACTTTGAGTGGTGCCAAAGCAATTAACAACTCTAGGCTCTAAATCTCTACCTCTACACTACGTTGTTTCTTTGGGGCACTGCTGCAAGTTAGAATTGCTATTGTTGCCTGTCCCATTCAGCTTTATTGCACTCTGTGAATGTAATTAGAACTGGAAGTTCATTGTACTTTAAATGTACACATCAACAGTTGCTCTATTTTTGCTTAATTGGTTCTTCATCTGGTTAATGCACCTCTGTGTTTATAGGTGTGAGGTTACAAGCAGAGGTCTACTTTTCATTTAGAATATAAACTGTATGTAAACACATATTGCTATAAGATATATATATATATCTATATATATAGATATATATTGTAAGGAAATAACAAGTAAAGTTTTTAATATTATCTATCTATCTATCTATCTATCTATCTATCTATCTATCTATCTATCCTAATCTTCACACAATACAGTTACTACAAAAATTGATTTCAGACTTGGGTACACTTTTTTTTGTAGCTTTCAGATTCCCCTATAAGAGTGATGTAAAAATTAAACTGTAAGTACTGCAAAATCTAATGAGAAGCTGCAGGGCATTTAATTATCCCAAGCAATCTGTCTTTTTTTTTGCAGTTTGATTGACAGCTAATTATTGTGGTGCCATTTTTTGGCAGTGGGATTTAATCTCCCAGATGGAAAGCAAATCAGTTGGTCCTTGCATCACAGCTGAGGTATACTTTGGCTCAGCTTTAATTTATTCTCTTAAGCCAAAAGCGTCTAGTAATTTTAAGGTTCAAAAATACAATTTTTCTGACTTTAAGCAAGTAAGTGAAAAGAACCTGTCAGACTTAGAGTGTTTTTTATGATTCTCTGGGAAATATTGACACTACTTGATATGCAATGCTCCAAAGTAATGTCATATGTGGGTGATTCCCATTTTCAGATGTAATGGTGGCATTTTGACTCGGGAACTGTTTGTAATGGTTAAACATGAGTTGGAAAAGCATTAAGTTGGATTCTACAGAGGAATGAGCTAAATCTCTGAACAACACAGCGTGGAGTGGAATCGGTCACAAATTTAAATTTTGTGAGCTTTTGAAACATGTCAGTTCCCAAGTAGGTCTTACACTAGGGATATAAAACAATCCTTTTACTTACCTGAACTATTGAGATCTATCAATTATTCTCTAGCTTCACAGTTCTTCTGCCAATTTAGGCATTATCTAGCCATGTACAAAATGTAGCATACATAACCACAAGCTATCTCTTTAAGTTGAGCAATATTTTCTGCGATCAGATTCTTTTTTCAACATATCACATAAAAGAACAATTAGGGCATTTAGCAGCTAAAAAAATAATGTTAAACAATGGTATTAGAAGAAATTAGAAAATTCCTTAAAATTCCTTCTTAAATGATTTGCCCTATCTGATCTCAGCAATATGGAATTAAAATCCATTTGAAATACAATCTTTCTCATTATAGATTATAGCTTTAAAATGGGTCTCGTTAATAACCACTTCAGGACCAGCATCCCACCCAGGCCTTTTTCAGTGCTGTGGAAGTTTGACTGACAATTATTTGGTTATGCAAACCAGTACTCAAATACATTTTTTTTAGCTAGATATAGCCTTAATTTTTGTATTTAATAAGTGTGTATTATTATTTACTAGATAAAGTAAATGAAAAACAAACAAAAAACAGTTTACCTCACTTATTATTATAAGACATAAAAATATGCAAGGGCAGTACAGACACCCTACAAAATAATCCTTTTTGGAAAGTAGACACAATAAGATGATCTCATTTTCTGGCACTTTTTTTGTAAATGAAGAAACATGTAATAAAGGTGGACAAAAAATAAAAAAAGACTTTCACTTGGTTTCAGTGGGTGTTTTTTTGTTGGCTAGGCGCACCTCAATTTGCCAGTGGAAAGGTTGATGGCTAGGATGGACAAACCCAAAACACTTTAAACAACCCCCCCCCAAAAAAAAACAACAGTCCCACAATTATTGATGATCATTGGCATTTTAAACCCTCCTTCCCCCATCATTGGTCAACAACACGTTGACTTTTTTTTTGTATTGTTATTTCTTATAACAATGATGATCCCTGTTATAAGTAATAGTTTTAACTGTCATAAATGGCTTTCCATTCATGACAACTTGCTTACTGTTGACAATCGGCTACAGCTACTCAAATGGTAAGGGTGCCAGGTACCATGTGATAGCTGTGGGCCAATCACAGCATAAGCAAGTTGTTCATGTCTAAAAGCCATTCATGTCAGTTTGCTTACATAATATCATGTGATCACTGTGATTGGTCATAGTGATCACTCGATACCCCAGCCGCCCTAGGGAGCTTGCCAGCACGCATGTGCATAGGCGACATACCAGTATGTCGGCATGCCTGCCTGTGCCGTACATTTACTGTGAGCTGGTCGGCAAGTGGATAAACTGAATGATCTTGATATATGTATACTTAGTGAAGATTCCCACACATTTATTTCCTTTAATTCTGTGACAGGTATTCACTATGCCCTGAGAGTAGGCACTGCTATGTCACACATTTCGCAGAACATGTCTTCTGAACTACAGAGGTACTGAGAGGAGGAGTTTCAGCAGGTGCAGTCAATACAGGAATAACTGCCTGCAGAAAGCAAGGTACCATGGGATATGTAGTTCTTAGAGATGAAATGTAAACAGAAAAGGAGAAGCATGCAGAAGGGAGTTGTGTAACGAGATCGGCAGCAGAAAGGCAGAACTCACAACAGGAGGAGAACAAGATTTTTCAAAGTAAACATATTGGAGTGTCAAAATAGCTAATGTTTGTATTCTATTGCAATGCTGATATCATAAATTGAAAGTGTATGATGTGACTAAAGATATTTAAGTTTTTGTGGTGGTTGTGGGTTGCTTGAGGCAATTTTTTAAATAAATATACTGTGACTATGACACTGATGAAAAAAAGTTTTTTTTCTAATTCTGTCTAAAACACAGATCCTGACCTTTGACCCTGACACTAAGCCCTGATTTAGCTTTTTTATCTTTATTATTTATGTGTTTTCCTCTCCCCTGGAGACATCTAATATTTCTATTTGCAGTTGGTATAGTTATATGGCTCCGTTAATTTTTTTTATATTTATTTTATCTTTTGATATAATGTATTTTATTTTCTGTTCTATTATTTGTTGCATGATTTGAAACTTTAATGTGTTTTTGGGTTGATTTATTTGATAGTAGGGTTGGTTGGCTGCTCTTTTGGGGTTAACCAGATTTACCTTGGCCCCTCCTCCTGCTTTAGGTGGTAAGAGGCAGGGCTCATAGTTGCTTCTATTTTCATGAGTCCTATATATTCATTGCATTCACTGTGCCTTGAAATACATAAGCTTCACTCCCTGCTGATGGTTATCCCTCGAGCATCTTCGTTGGATTGTCTTTACTGGATTATTATTGTGCCTGATTTCACTTACTTTTGTGAGTATATTGGAATGTTTATTCATGAATAAGTTCACGAGGCTGGTACACTCTATTTGTGTTTTAGTAATCCAGGACATCCTGCCACTTTGTATATATGAGCTGCCATTGCTGGACCTGTCATTTGGCAGGAGTGAAGCGACAGGACTAGGCGTGGATCATAGGGTTTTTTTTTTGTTAGGTCAGTGGGCAAAGTGATTGATGAGGATCCATATAACTGGGAGATGTGATTGGTGGTGCAAGTACACCATGGGTTATTTTGGGCATTTTGTTTTTGTTAAAAGATTTTTCAAACAATGTGTGTTTTTTTTTAGTTTACATTTTTTGTGAATGTTTAGGGATACTGTGTACCCTTTACACCTTTACATTGGGATGCTGTTATCTGAGGGCCCTCTTATTAGACTAAGAGCCACTGTAGCCCAAGATGGGCTGCTTTTTAGCCAGGAGGCTATATTAATTTCATATAATTAATGATGTCGAGCCCCCATGTGTGGAAATCCCATTGTAAGGAGCCTTTACTTTTAAACAAAAGTGAGCAAAGAAAGCCCTGAAACATACTTCACTGACTAGACTGGAGTTCATGAAAAGATTTCAATCAATATAAATCTGGCCTCCAATATTACAATTCCTGCCTCTACACTGCCAATCAGACCTGTTTTATCGCTCTCATTAACTTCCCATCCAGTCCCCATCAACCCTTCTCTACCTACAACTCTCTACTTCATCCGCCACTGAAATAGAGGCACCCAAACAGACTCACGCTGCTCTGCATGTCCATTCACGCACACACAGCCTCGGCTCGGCCCCACCTCCTCTCTCTCCTCATTGGCTGTGATTAGAAACAGTGGGAGCTAATGGAGAAGGAGAGTCCTTGGAGAGCCGAGGCTCTCGTGCACATCGCTGGATCATGTTGGGGCTCATGGGGTGGGGGCTGCTGCACACAAACCGTTGTTTACCTTCATGCAAAGAATGTATGAAAGTAAAAAAACATTAAGCCTGTACAACCACTTTAATACATGCTTGATAAGAGATATATAAATGTAGTTATTAGTTACTATTTTATTTGATATATTATAAATACACATATCACATTCGTCTTTATTATATTTAAGTAGGGAACACTGCACATTTTAAAGTTTTTCTTTTTGCTTTTTTTATGTGTGGAAGTGTGAAACATGTGGTGTGATAGCATAGCTCCCAAAAATAGATATCTATTTTACTGTGCAGTAAAATACATTTATATACATTTCTGCTAAATGGCAAATCCTTCCCTTCTGAACTTATATTTGATAACAAAGTGGCAGGAGGGTCCCAGGGGATTTCATCACCACTGTCAGGAATGGACTTGCCAATAATGGTGGGACTCACCTGCCTTGTGGGCTGCAGTATTAGGGCTGGCCAGCGGGTGCTCTCAGCAATCAGAGACTCAACCCTGCAGTCAGCCAAACACCTGAAGCTGATTACGGAGCTGTATTTAAGGGATGGCCAGCCCTGCAGTCTGTGCCTTGGTGTGTGTTTTACCATGGG
Organism: Staurois parvus; assembly: GCF_062004578.1. Classification (NCBI taxonomy): domain Eukaryota; kingdom Metazoa; phylum Chordata; class Amphibia; order Anura; family Ranidae; genus Staurois; species Staurois parvus. The sequence continues at coordinate 592,369 of NW_028318497.1, read as the reverse complement.
CCCCTGTATCTTGTTACCTGCATTCCTGTTTCTGTTCCTGCCTGACTGACTCGTTGCCGACCCTGCCTGATCCTGACCTCTGCTGACTTCTCCTGTTTGATCCCTGGCTTGTGACCCCGACCATTCTCTGCCTGACCCCCTGTACCTACCTGCCCGTTAGTTGCTGTACCCGGCTCGTGACCTATCTACTCTCTGCCTGCTCCTCCTGTTCCTACCTGCCCGATTGTTATTGACCCGGCCTGCCTGACTACGCTTGCATTGTATGTATTGTTATCTGTGGGTGGTTTGGTTCGTTTGCACTGTGTTTATGTTTTAGTATTGCACTGCGTTTTGTATTGTTAGTATTAATAAATTATATTGTTTATAACATATCTGAAGCCTGCGTTTCCCTGCGTCAGTTCACATACCTCTGGTTATACCCGGAGCCCTGACAACCACATATGAGTGGAACTATAAGTTGCCAGTGACATTAGCCAGTATCTCTGACCAATTTGTTGACATTCAGCTGCCAGCCAGGGAGCTGTAATTTTGGGGTGAGGATTTGTCAGTGCTGGTAATTGTTCATAGAGATTGGACAGAGTTTTACCACAAAACATTATTTTTGTCATGGTTTGGTTGAATTTATTTACCTTTTTGTTTTTCAACAGAAATGTTTTGAATGAGTAACGAGGGGTACTATGTGCCCTTTAGGTAAATGTATATAAAGTGCAGCACCTACATATATCTACCCATGTAATGTGCAAAGTTTGCCTAAATAAATATTTCATATACAATTATTCTGTGAAAAATATAACACGTAATCCAATAAAGCCAATAAATAAATACAGCGATTTGGTAAAATGGAATAGATGAATCGATAATAAGTAGATAATAAAAAATCCATCAACCCTTAAATAATATAAAATTGCACCAGTCCATAAAGATCTGTTGCAAAGACTTCCACCACCAATCCATATGTGAATGACTGTTAATGGTGATTTCCACACTGTGTACAAACAGGTACCATAAACAACACTCCGCACTCACCAAAAGATATGGCTGCACAATATTATCGCAGCAAACAGTACTCTTATCACACCACCCAGGCAAGCTCCACTTCTCCATACAGATGTCGGTCACCTTAAAGCAACAACCAGCTGTACAAGGCTCCACCTTCACCATAGCAGAAGAACATGGAGACCTCCTGATGTGCGATTTACACTCCTAACTGCCAACCAGCACAGACCAAATGCTACCAGTGACATCTGTTATTCTTCCTTGGATGTGTAGCCTTGCACACCTGGTTGTTGTCTTGACTTAAAGGGACCGAAATCTGTGTGGAGAAGTGGAGCCTGCCTGGGTGGTTTGATAAGAGTGCTTTTTGCTGCAATAATGCTGTACAGTCATATCTTTTGGTGAGTGTGAAGTGGTGGTGATGGTTCCTCTTTGTGCACAGTGTGGAAATCACCACTAACAGTCATTCACATACAGATGGTGGAAGTCTTTGGCAAATACCTTTTATGGACTGGTGCAATTTTATATTATTTGAGGATTGATGGACTTTCTATAATCTACTACTTACTTATTTAATTTTATCAGATCACTGTATTTATTTATTGGATTACGTGTTGTTTTTTCACAGAATTGTTTGAATTGTTTACTTATGCAAGTTTTTCACTTTTTATGATTAGCTATATATAGGGGCTGCACTTTACCCATTTACCCAGGAGGATTTATGTATATTGACCTCTGTGCTAGCTACCATTTTGCTCACAGGGCACTAACTTTTTATGTTCATTTTGTTACTATTTCCCCTTTTTTTACATAGAGGGCAGATATCTAGGGGCCCCTTTTTCTTAAGGGGACTTCTAAATTCCGATAAGTTTCCCCGCAGATCTACAAACAACCAAGCCAGAGATATTTGGGTGAGGACCTTAACAACAAAAGGGACAAGGCACCTTGCTAGGGGAAAACATTTGGGATGTTCCAAACAGGTAAAAACCCCATGCTGGAAAAAAACATTATTACAGTACATTTAAGTGGTAGTTATGACCATAACTTACATACATGTTACTTGTAAGCACAAGGTGTAGGTGAATACCTACATCTTGTGCTTACAAGTAACATGTACATACTGTAGATATGAAGAAGCATGAATTGCTTGTATGGGAACTCCAAGATTATATTTTACTAGTAGTCATAGACCATTCCAAAACTGGGAGCATTCACCATATCACAGACACACCATCAATTCTGAAAGCCGTAGAAGAAATGCGCTGACAAGTGACAGAATATGATCTGGTATCCATTAATCAGCCCATTCAAAATAAGATGACAACATCTGAAGTAGAATTTAGCAACAATTTATTTGCAACAAAATAACAAGTACTTTCAGGAAATCTGAATCCACTCTAAAAATGACATTAGCACATCACAGTGTCACTACATCACAATATCTGGCACAATGTAAGCTTTGTATCGTACGTGTCACTCAAAGTTATTGTAAGATCTGTATTGCACATTTTGCACTTGGATGGTAATTTTTGGCAACAAAGCCTCCTTTTTCTATGTGCCTCTAGCTTTACATTGTGAAGTATCCATTCTACAATAATATGATTATCTATGATTGCCAAGAAAATAACTATTAGTTAAATCTTTGGCTACATTGGGGAACATTTATTTAAACAGACAAAAAATAGATTTTGTCAAAACAAATTAAATAAAATTGCACACAATGTATAAAATCTGCTCCGGAAATGATCAATTTACTTAGCACCCCACCACAGAAACTCCTCTTCTGCATTTACAGAACAGTGATGGTACTATTGCCATATGGTAAAGAACTGCTTAGGAACTGAAGCAATGTTACTGTGAGTAACCTGGAGTCTTCATGCATTTGCTTAGGATTTCTTAGATATCTTGCTCTTCGCAGTGAATACAGGAAGGTTACAAAAGAACAAAATACATGTATCTTTCGAAGACATCATCAGGGTACTGCAGCTCAGGAAAGGTATACGTCTGTTGTAGAGTTTCTAACTACGAATATATTTATAGCAGTAATGCAATTTTTAAAGCCAGTCAGGCTAATAGAGACTACACATTATTGTGGTACAAGAAAAGTGGCGAAGAGCTTAGGAAAGATAGTAGTGGAGAGGCTCAATTGCAAATAGGTTATACAGATCAGAATGCTACAGTCACCTTACTCAACTATCATGGATATATTAAATTTAGAACAGGCTAAAATCAGTGCCTTTAAATTAGATTTGGTGACACTAGTGCTATAAATCCTTCACAAGTAATTTTTCATGAACACTTAAGCTCTTATAAATATTTTTCAGGCATGGTCACTATGGAAGGATCATTAATGTCCCAATCTTTAGTTTTATTAAAGTGTATATCTAGGTTTCCAGGCGAAACTTTTTTTTGTTTTGGATAGAGTTGTAAAGGATTAGACAATCTCTCAAGTTCTCATTTCTGTCTGTGTTCCTTTTGGGGAAATTCACCACCATATTTTTAATAATGACCATTTTCATTAAAAAAGATAGGAAAAATTCAAAATGTTGGAGTTTTTCCTCCAACCTCCTGTTGCATCTCTCAGACAAAAAGAGAGGGGAAATTTCCCCAATAGTAGACCGCAAGCAAAAAAAAAAAAAAAAGACACAATCTAGCAAGATTGTTAACCCCTCTCTACTCTATCCAAAGTAAAAAAAAAATGGCTATACATACATTTAAGAAATTTCAATTTAAAGGACAAATCAAACAGACAAAAATTAGCATATACAAATGTGAAAAGGCATATTTTGTTATTTGTCTATTACATTTTAAACTAATTTCATTTTGTGCACAGTACATTTCTGTAATGTATCGTAAGAAAATGTCTTCACAGCAGTAATCTTTTTCTCCATGTGTGTAAAAGGACTACAAAGTCTTACTCATATATCTAAATTGCTATATGCACATTAACTCATTTATAGAATTATGTACAGCTCAAGCCTATCATAGTTAAAAGATGGCAGCTGGATTTAAAGATTTTTTTTATTAATGCAAACAAAAGTAGAAAAAAAAGTGCATGCATTTCCAAACAAATGTGCAGCAACAGTAGAGGAACTGGGATTTTCTACGCCCTCTTGGCTTCAGCTCTACTGGCTAAACAGGTCAGAGGCCATAGACTGTCCACACTTCCTTCTTAGTATTCCAAATACACTGACTCCTCCCAGTTCTGTCCTGTGTTCTGCCTTCTCACTTGTCGACAGATGCATTTTTAAGAAAAGTTAAGAAAAAAAGCAGGAGATAAGGGGGATTTAGGTGGAGATAGAAATGCCCTACTATATGCTCAGTTACTGGCAAAAATGAAAAAAAAAGAAAAATCAAAGAACTTCCAATGGAGGGGATGATTACAATACTTTCCTCAGAGGATGGAACCCTTTCATCTTTTTCCCACTAATGCTGGTAAAACAAACTAAGCATGCTGGCATATGGATAATATAAAATGTGGATGTAAGCAAAGATTTGCACATAGGGTGCAAGCACGTATTTTAACTTGCAAATTTAGTGTTCGCATTAAAAAGATACTGAATTGTTCTTTAAATCAAAAGTTAATTTCTATGAATGTACAAAGAGGAACTGCAGACCATGCACTTAACATTTTCAGCTCAGCCAATATAGTGATAGACCAGCAATCTCCTTTGATTTCTAACAACCAAAAAAGAATCATTATGAAAAATGATCAAGATTGCAGGTATATCACAGAAGATATCCAACTAGTACAGGCACTTCAAGTTCACAGGTAATACTTTGGTGAGACAAGGTAGTCCTGTATATTCAGACATTCCATATCAAGTGAGAAAAAAAAAAACTAGTTTGCCACCATGCAAATTTTATTACTTCTATTGGCATGGCCTGCTCTTACCACCTAAACAGACATAAGCAGATGTGCGTAATAAGTAAACACAAATTTTTAAACAGGACCAGTTTTGTCACGTTACCATCCTTTATATACATATAACAATATTAGTTTCTGTAAATCAAAATCAAAATTTCTGAGTGCTATGGTTTCTTCATATTTCATTTTACATTGCATTTTATCTATTGTGTACTAAAATAAACATACAGTATTATTTCACAAATCTACCTTGTGCTTGTAAATGATCTCTAGTGACATAATGATTCAAATAATCCAAAATCAATCCAGTTATTAACTATTTACAAAAACTGACTTAAGGTGTCTGCCAAACTCCAATATCAATTTAAAAGTATTTTAAGTCAACGTGGCTAATTTATAAAAATTGGAGCAAAAATAATGACAGCATTGCCCAGAGCAAACCAGTCAAATCCCAGCTAGTATTCCTTCTGAATGGTTCAGGAGTAAAAGCTAATAACTGACTGGTTCCCGTGGATACTTGCTTATCCTTACCTATATATTTTATAAATAAACCCACGTATTGTGTTTAAATCATGGCTTGTAAGACAATAAGATTGGATTGTTTCATATTGAGAGGAAAATATACAAAGCCACATAATGTACAATCAAAGAACCACAACATTTACAAAATATTCCTTTCATGTCATTCACATACAAAAGACAATACACTCCCAACTACAACCTATATAATTTCATAACTCATTAAAATAAAACTATAAAAAATCTTCTAAATTAACGAAGTTAGGACAATGCCTCAGATAATAGTGCATCAACAGAAGTAATGTCAGCTATCAGTGCCAATGTAAAATATTTTAGAAAGGTCAAGTGGAATCCTTGCTTTCCTTAAATCAGCATGTTTTCTCAAATTACAGTACAGTTTTGCAAAAAAATAGCTGAAGGTTATATTGTTAGTGAAGAGAAATGTCGGGGGAGAGGGGATTGCTGGACTGAAAGGCTTAGTTGGCATCAAGCTTTGCCATCTCCTGCACATATATGCCTATGCTTTCACTGTCAAACAGCACAAAATACACAGTCTTGATTGAAGAGGACATCGTAGACACAAAATAGGTGGAAATAGCTTTCAGAATGAGTTGAGCAGCTGTTTGCTTTGGAAAGCCATTTCTGCAGGTAAAAAAAACAAAGGAAGGTTAAAATTATAGCAATAATAATCAACATAACACAACATAACTTACAGTATTTTCATAATGCATGCCACACCCACATTTGGCCCTTATTCGTGTGCTAAATAAATATCATCCCAAAACCACTGTCACATTCAGACCTAGACAGCTATCCTAGGCTGAATTAAAAAAATGTCCTTCCTAAGAAGTCACTGAATTACTCACTGTGCCCATTAAATATGATGCTTTCACTGTAACATTTTCTCTGTTACTTTTTACTTACTTTACTTACTTTTAGGAGCTACTCAAAGCAAACTATTTTATATATCCATTAAGAACAAGTTGTGCAACAGTGACAATGTTATGCATTGGTGGATATTGTTTAATCTGTTATTAAGAGTCATCAGTGTTATTAGCTAAATATCTATGGGCACAAATTGAACACAGTAACAACATGTTATCGGTGACAGTAAACATCAAACCTTTCTGCTGTCCTTGCCTCCAAATGCTGCTCAGATGCTGTGAATTGGTACCCTGAAGTCCATAGGAAACTAGCATTGTGGGAGTGTTAATCTCCTGGGTTTTCTTCAGCGCTCAGTGGTTCCTCCCTGTGACTTCCACTCCGTTAGGATACAGAATTGATGTAGAAGTCAGCAGAAAGTACCAGTGAGAGTCCTACAAAGGACCCAGGAGATCAGCACTTCTAGATTCTCTTCTCTTTTGGTCTTGTTCTTAACCATAGCAGATAATCTTTTGGTGGACCTATCCTTGCACCTAATTTTATATAGACTCACCGGCCTCTTTATTATGTACACCTGTTCAATCGCTTAATAACACAAATTGCTGATCAGCCAATCACACGGCAGCAACTCAATGCATTTATGCATCTAGATGTGGTGAAGACTTGCTGAAGTTCAAAACTAACATCAGAATGGGGAAGAAAGGGGATATAAGTGACTTTGACTGTGGCATGGTTGTTGGTGCCAGATGGGCTGGTCTGAGTATTTAAAAACGTCTGATCTACTGGGATTTTTACACACAACTATCAGCAAGCTGCAGTTGTGTGGATGAAAATGCCTTGTTGATATCAGAGGAGAATGGGCAGACTGAAGTCAGTTGACAGAAAGGCAACAGTAACTCAAATAGCCACTCGTTACAACCAAGGTATGCAGAATACCATCTCTGAATGCACAAAATGTAGAACCTTGAAGCAGATGGGCTACAGCAGCAAATTACCATGCCGGGTGCCACTCCTGTCAGTTAAAAACAGTAAACAGAGGCTACAATTTAAAAAGGCTCACCAAAATTGGACAAAAAAATATTGGAAAAACATTGCCTGGTTTGATGAGATGATTTCAGCTGCAACATTCAAATAGTAGGGTCAGAATTTGGTGTAAACAACATGAAAGAGTGGATCCATCCTGTCTTGTATCAACAATTCAGGCTGGTAATGGTGTGCAGGAAATTTTCTTGGCACACTTTGGGCCCCTTAGTACCAATTGAGAGTTGTTTAAACGCACCGCATACCTGAGTGTTGTTGCAGACCATGTCCATACCTTTATGACTACAGTGTACCCATCTTCTGATGGCTACTTCTAGCAAGATAATGCACCATGTCACAAAGCTCAGATCATCTCAAACTGGTTTCTTGAACATGACAATGAGTTCACTGTACTCCAATGGCCTCCATGGTCACCAGATCTCAATCCAATAGAGCGCCTTTAGGATGTGGTGGAATGCAAAATTCGCATCATGGATGTGCAGCCAACAAATCTGCAGCAACTGCGTGATGATATCATGTCAGTATGGACCAAATTCTCTGAGGAATGTTTCCAACACTTGTTGAATCTATACCATGAAGAATTAAGGCAGTTCTGAAGGGACAAAAAGGGTCCAACCCAGTACTAGCAAGGTGTACTTAATAAAGTGGTTGATGAGCGTACAAGACTTGGTAACAGTGATAATCCTTGATTGTAAGCTCTAACAAGCAGGGCCCTCTGTTTCCTCTTGTACCAAATTGTATTGGAACTATAATGTCTACCTTCATTTTGCTTTTTGCTGTGCAAACTGTTGGCGCTATATAAATCCTGTATAATAATAACAGCGATACAAAAGATAGTTCAATGTCTTTATGCTGATGACTCCCTAATGACCATTTAGCAAAGATTAGGTAACCAACAGCAGAAGAACTGAAAGGATTCAATGAGAAGCGTATATATGAACCTTTTGTATCTTTTATTACCAAATAATGGGAAATAATACACATAAAGAAAAATAGCAACATTTAAAGGTCAGCTTTATGCATGCTTCTACCACATTTAAAAAAAATAGCAGACATTTACAGTACATTTTATCTTCTAATGTCTCAAACCCATGCAACAATGCATGGGAATAAGTAAAAAAAAAAGAAATTTCGACATACTTCAAATTCTTTATATTGAAGTACAGTAGAGGACACAGGCAAAATGTTCATAGATCCTGGGATTATAGGCTCATACATTCAGGTGACTGGAGCTTTTGAGACATCTCAAACTGTGAGTCCTCAGTTTTGAAGTAATGCAGAGTAACCAAAGAATGGAAAGGAGGGTGGCCTGTGTCCTGAACTCCAAGATATGGAATTTACATGCAAGTCAAAATTTCTCTTGTCTTAATGCTTAACTATTACTCTATTTAACATGAAAAAAAATTGCCAAGTTCTGGTCAAGACCTGATTTTAAGAAGGCCATAATGTGAGGCATAGAGTAATCTCTGGGATAAAAATGCCTGTGTTCACACCAAGTGAAGAAGGATTTCCAGGCACTATAGTAGATCTTCCTGGAAGTGTCTTTTCTGGCTTTTAGCAAGGTAGCAAAAACACCTCGGAGACCTCTCTTTTAAGATCTGGACTTAACAGCCATGCAGTTAAAGCCATAGACTGTTAAACAGGATAGAGGGCCTTGGGATAGCAGATATCGCCTGCTGGGAAGAGGTCAGGGATCGTCTGATAGAAATCTGAGTACGTCTGTGCACAAAATTGTTCGAGGCCAGTTTGATGCAATTAGAATCACCATTTTCCTCTATTCTATTGTTTTGAGCCAATGAGTTAGAATTTGCACTGTGCACTGGAGGGAAGTTGTAGACTAGCCTGAACTGAGACCAGGGAATTAACAAGGCATCTGAAGCTAGGGACAGATGATCCTTGGTCCTGGCCACAAACAGAGGTAGTTTGTTATTGAATCTGGAGGCTAGGATGTCTACATCCCGATTCCCCTATCTTGACATATCAGATAGATTGTCTGGGTGAAGGACACATTCCCCTTTATCCAGGTGGTGGCGACTAAGGTAGTCCGCTTTCAAATTTTTCATTCTTGGGATGGGGACTGCAAAGATTTCTGATCAGTGAGTTTCAGTCAAGGAGATTATCTGATGTGTTTCCCTCAAGATGGTTATTGTAGGCTACAGCAGTGACATTGTCTGACTGTACCCTGACTGTGTGTCCTCACACAATGGATGTCTTCATTTTAGAACCAATGAACCTGCTCTAAGCTCCAAGATGTTGCTGGGGAGCTTGGCTTCCACTGATGACCATGTTCACTGGACTGTGAGGGGCTGGAACACTCCTCCCCAGACTGAAAGACTGGTGTCTATTGTTAGGGCTGGCCTTGAAATCCACTAAGACAGGGAGTTCTGTCAAACTGAAAGTTATTGTCTGCCACTGTGAAATGCATAAAGTGCTGATGAGATGGATAAATATGGACATGTAGATATTCATCTCGGATGTCTATAGATGCCATATATTCCTCGTCTTAAAGGGGCTAGTCTGACTTTGCAAACTCCATGCAAAATGTTGGAATTTGAAGGTATTTGTTGAGAGGTTTTAAGTACAGAATAGGACAAATTCCCCTGTTGGGCTTAAACAGATTTGAATAGAATCCTGTGAGCCTTAATTGCAGAGGTACTGGCACAACTGGAATAGGAGATGGTTTAGGACATTTTGCAAATCTGACTGATTGCGCCGTATCAGTTTTTAGTTCATTTGCGAGAACAAAGTTGTGAGGGGGCAGTGTTTTAAAGGCTAAGTTTGCCTTTTATAAAAAAAAATAATAATAATAAATGCACTCAACTTTTTGCAGGTAAAAAAATGTGCATTTATTTTTTTTACACTGCAGCCTGTAAGGCATTGCACCCACAATCAGCAGATCATGGGTGCAATGCCAGGCCTCTGAAGACTCTCAGCTGTCTGCCTGTACATCCCATTTGGGCAGAGAATTAATGAATAGCAGGAAGAATCAATGAACTACGAGAATGCTCACCGGTGCCCTTTTAGTTTACTGAGAACACAGACAATAACATTTAATTTTCAACTGTCATGTTGAAGACTTGCTGTACTTAAATCCTATTATCAATTCTCCCTTCTTTACTCAAATTGCCCTTGTTGGTGTTAAGGTGCATTTCCAGCAAACATATTTTTTCTAGGCTTGTTTAGAGAAAGGAAGGTTTAGTACATTTGTTAATTTTTTTATTGCTGTCTCTGTGCCCATTTGGAATGGTCACTGTGATAAAAAGTAAAAGTGCAATATTTTACATTTGTAATCGAAATAAGGGTATTTCTTCCAATGAAGAGACCCGTTTGAGTGACTCTAAGATATGAAGCAAATGACTATTTCTTCAGTCTGGACGCACACAAGGAAAAAACAACAGAGGTTTTAACACACAAATCCACTTTGTTACCACTTCAGCCAAAGTACAATGTTTCGCCAGTTGTTTAGTGGAATATTTGTGGAAATGTAGTTTCGCACATTACTGCCTTTGAAGTATTATCATTTATTTTGTTTTTTTTTTTACCAGCCCTTTATGTGGTCCTGTGCTGACCTGAGCACATTCTACTAATCAGACTTGGAAGGATATTGTATATTAAAAATTACTTTTATAGAGCTTTATTGCTTGTCTTTCATAGAAATATTGAGACAAATTGTGCAAATTGACACACTTATGCTCCTGTGCATTCCACCCACTAGACCTATAACACAACCTTTATTTATAAATGTTAAAATCAATTTTTATATTTATATAAAATTATCTGTTTTATACCCATTTTGTTTATTACAATGGCTAAATTTCAGGTATTTGCCCAATCAGGTTACTTTTATTTTTCCGCCTTTAAAGCCCTGGGTAGTACTGGGTCACTATGATGATTTTCAGCTACCATGGCCAAACCTCACCTATGCATAATTCAACCAGTTCATACAAAAATGTTCAAAAGACTTTGTTGTTGTACTTTTCCCACTACTGTTTTCATAAAAATCACTAAAATTAGTCAATTTACTGTAAATCCGGTTATGTTTTCAGAAAGTTAGAATTTCAAGACGGAATATTTTAACTCTATGGAATGAGTCATTAAGCACCTGCCAATAATTGGTGCATGAATGGATACCAAAAAAAGACCATAAAAATATGAAGATTAACCACTTCAAGTCTGGACACTTTTACCCCCTTCCTGTCCAGGCCAATTTTCAGCTTTCAGTGCTATCACAATTTGAATGATAATTGCGCGGTCATGCAACACTGTACCCATATGAATGTTTTAGCATTTTTTTTGAGACAGATAAAGCTTTATTTTGGTGGTATTTATTCACCACTGGGATTTTTTTTTTTTGCTATGTAAATGAAAAATTCCAAAAATTTTGAAAAAAAGTGTTTTTCTTATAACATTTTGCAAATAAATATTTCATCATAAATCTTGGCCACAATTTATTGTTTTTTTAGTAAAAAAAAATAACCCAAATTAGTTTATAACCAATTTTTTATATATTTTTTTTTTTACATACTGTCACTCTAGCAGTACAGTGTCACCATGGTGACACTGTACTACTTGTGGGGGGTGATGAAGATGTCAAATGGTACAAGGTTGTTGTGAATAGCCTTGTACCATGTGACCTCTTTGATCATTCATAGATTTCACACGTAGTAAGCAATGATGTCAGAAGTGACATCTTGCTTACTACTCTGCATGTGATCACTGATTGGCCAATCAGTGATCACATGATCGGGACCTCGCACAGAGGTCCCGTATGACGATTGGTGTTCCACTGTGTCCGGAGGACACAGCGGGCACCGGATCACGGTGCTGCGCACTCTCAAGGAGCGACCACAATCAGGAGGCCGTTTATAAACGGCGACCCGCCCCTGCACTGCCACCATCCAGCCGTTTATATACAACGGCGGGACAGGAGGTGGTTAAGGAGGTGAGTTGGCCTCAAAAAATTTCCAAATGTGTGTCCTATAAACAACTCTAGGCCTGTCTTATTGTACATTTTAGTTATTATGGGTTTTGACTTAGTATATGCTTTTTATCATCTACAAAATACATTTTATTTTTTTTTACATTCTGAAATATAAATTTCCATTTGCATTTAACATACTGTAAATGATATAATGAATAGTGGCAGCAGGAACATTTATGATAGATAGAAATGTAAAAAGAAAGTTCTTAGCCTACAAATGTGGGATTTGTACCATTACTACACAGATAGAAATACTGTGTAAAAAATGTTTTATTCTAGCTGTATGGACATAATTCTTATGCTTCTCCTTGAAGTAGAATGTGATTTATTTTATCCTCATGTTCAAGGCATAATCCTATTCTCCATTTATAAAAAGGAATTAAGCCGTTTCTGTTGCTTTCAGAAGTCATGTCTGTCTAACAGATGTTTTGAGTTCCAATGCTGACCAACTAGAGCGCTGCAATTGTTTTCACAATACTGATTTTTCTTTAAATAAAATTCATTTCTATAATGACTTTGTGTTAATAGTTTAAACAACTTTACATTGCTATGCCTTCAGTGAAAAAATACAAAATGTCAGACTTGATGCTTACACATAAAAAGTTTTTGTATATTTATTACAATGCTGTAGAAAATATAGAGTCATGACTAAAAATATTGGCACCCTGCATTTCTGTCAGATAATGGACCACTTTGCCCAGAAAACTGTTGCAATTACAAATGTTTAGGCATTCTCAAGTATATTTCATTTTGGTGTAACACAAAAAAGTGGATTAACAAAAAGCCAAATCTGACAGATTCCACGCAAAACCCCAAAAATGTACTGGGCAAAATTACTGGCACCCTCAATGTAATATTTGGTAGCACACCCCTTGGAAAAAATAACTGAAATGAATCGCTTTCTGTAATCATCAAAGAGTTTCCTACACCTCTCTATTGTATTTTTGGACCGCTCTTTTTTCAATAACTGCTCCAGATCTCTCAGTTCCTTTCCCCAACTGCTGTTTTGAGACCTCTGCAATAATGACAAACAAACAGAGGGCGCAGTCAAAACTTGGTCTTCATGGGATGCACATGCCTTGCCGCCCTCACAAGGCTGGGGAGGTCTAGGAGCACAGCAGTAATGATAAACAGAGGGCGTACCGGCCTAGTGCATTATCCTTTAAAATCATAAATTTGATGTAAAAAGGTAAGTGTTATACTCACAAAAGTCATAAAGGTGTAAATACATCTCATGAGTACAGCACAAACAGTCTGCAAATCATCAAAGTGTACAGAAACGATCAAACATATAAAGGCTGACGCGTTTCGAGAACTTGGCCTTTGATGATTTACGGACTGTTTGTGCTGTACTCATGAGATGTATTTGCACCTTTATGACTTTTGTGAGTATAAAACTTACCTTTTTACATCAAATTTACGAGTTTAAAGGATAATGCACTAGGCCGGTACGCCCTCTGTTTGTTTATCATTACTGCTGTGCTCCTAGACCTCTCCAGTCTTGTGAGGGCAGCAAGCAAGTGCACCCCATGAAGGCCAAATTTTGACTGTAGTCCACTAATGCCTTTGGGCCTACTCCACAAGCGCAGGAAGATTGTTGTTTTCCAGATCTTTGTTTTGAGATCTCTCCACTGGCACTCTATGGGATTGAGATCTGGACTCAATGCTGGCCAGTTGAGTACTCTCCATCACTTTCTCTTAAACCATTTCTGGATGCATTCTGACGTGTGTTTTGGGTCACTGTAAGACCCATGACACCTCTGACAGAGTTCTAACTTTCTGACACTGGGTCCTATATTGCACCCCCAGAATTCTTTGGTAGTCTTTAAATTTCATAATCCCATGCACACGGTCAAGACAATCCAGTACCTGAAGTAGCAAAGCAACCCCAAAACATCAGTGAGCCTCCATCATGTTTGACTGTAGGGACTGTATTCTTTTCTTTAGCCCTTTTTGTATTTTTTTGCATACGTTTAAAAAAATCATTTTAGGCCTGAAGATTACACACAATCCCAAAAAGGTTGTATATTTTCTGAAAGCAGACACCTTAGAGAATAAAATAGTGGTAGTTCTAATTTTTTATGTCACATGATATTACCGCAAAGATCTAGGAAACGCAGAGGGGATTTTAGGGCAAACAAGGAAATAAATTACTCACAATTTTGGTAAAATATAAAAGGCGTTGTTGCATCGAGTAAACAGATCAGCATGCCAAACCTCAAATCTGTGTGCGCCTATGAAATGGCAATAAACGTCAGTACCCTATATTTTCTATAGGCGACGCTTCAAAAGCCTCTATAGCCTAGCCCATACTAGCATTATTACTCTCACTCTGGCATGTGCTGCAATATGTAAAGTGTATTGCAATCCACATTTTCATGAGTAGGCACCCTGACGTGTGTGTTTGTATGTGCATACAGTTATACAGTTTGTGGGGGGGGGGGGCTCAATTTATTTTGGGGGGGATGTTATGTGCTTGCGTGTAAATTTATTTTTTTACCTTTTTTTTCATCACATGGGGACAAAAAGACCCTGCATGTTTCCTCTGTTCTCCACAAGATGCATTGCATCTGTAAACAAGGCAGAGCTGCGTCCTGTCAAGGGTGATCTGATAGATTGTGTACACAAAACACATAGCTAGGCACACAGTTAACCCTTTGATCGTCCCTAGAACCCCTTCCCAACCAGTGCCATTAATACAGAGATCATGTATATTTTTAGCACTAATTATGGTATTTGTATTACTGTCCACCACAATATTTCAGTCACGCTATAAGTCACTGATTACTAGTATAAAAAAATTCCAGTGTGTGTGTGTATAACATAACGCTGCTACCTCCCCCTCTCTGTTTGGGTCCCCCAAGGCTCTGTCCTTGGGCCCCTCCTCTTCTCCATCTACACCTCCTCCCTTGGCCAACTGATACACTCCCACGGCTTCAACTACCACCTCTACACCGACATGCAAATCTACCTCTCTACCCCTCGCCTCACCCCTTCAGTCTCTGCCCGAATCACCCGCCTACTGAACAACATATCAGACTGGATGTCACTCCACTTCTTCAAATTAAACCTTTCCAAAACCGAGCTCCTAATTTTCCCCTCAGCCCGTGCCCCCCCCCCCACCCTCTCCATCACGACCAACAACGCCACCATCATTCCCACCCTGCAAGCCAAAGTCCTAGGTGTCACTCTAGACTCAAATCTGTCCTTCCAACCCCATGTCCAATAGCTGGCAAACTCATGCAGGCTCCACCTCCGCAACATCTCCAAAATACGTACATTCCTAACCCCAGGTACTACTAAACAACTCATTCACTCCCTTATTATCTCACGACTCGACTACTGCAACTCCTCACCGGCCTACCTCATCACAGACTATCCCCGCTTCAGTGTATCCTGAACTCAGCGGCCAGACTCATCCACCTTACTAACCGCTCGGCTTCTGCCACCCCCCTCTGTCATTCCCTCCATTGGCTTCCGATTGCCCAACGCATTAAATTCAAACTACTAACATTGACGTACAAAGCCATTCATAACATTGCCCCAAACTACCTTACCGACCTGATACCCAAATACCACCCAACCCGTACTCTTCGCTCCTCACAAGACCTCCTACTTTCTAGCTCCCTGGTCTCCTCCTCCCACACCCGACTGCAGGACTTCTCCAGGACTTTCCTCATCCTCTGGAACTCAATACCCCGATCCATCAGACTGTCACCTACCCTCCTCACCTTTAGGCGCACCATGAAAACCCATCTCTTCAGGGAAGATTACCCCACCCTCACCTAACAGCCGATCTCCTCCACTCCTCCCACCTCTCCATCCCCCACAGCCACTTCCTCCTGTACTACTATCCCCTCCCTCCTAGATTGTAAGCTAGAAAGAGCAGGGCCCTCAAACCTCTCGTATATTGTCCTGTTACTGTATTGTCTCATGTACTGTCCCCCACTATATTGTAGAGCGCTGAGCAAACTTTTTGGCGCTATATAAACACTGTATAATAATATATATAAATATAGCAAATCAATATACGGTTATTGGGGGTTTTTTTTACCAAAAATATATAGCAGAACACATTTTTGCCTACATTTAGGTAAAAAATTTTATATATTTTTATTTATTGGATATGTTTAAAGCAGAAAGTAAAAAATATTGCTTTTTTATGTCAGTCATTTTTGTTTTTAGCGCAAAAAAATAAAAAACCCAGTGATAATCAAATACTGCCAAAAGAAATCCCCATACTTGGGAGAAGTAGAAGAATGTACTTTGGGGTGTGATTCTACATATACCTATGGCATATGTGAGAAATATACCATTTAAGTGACAACTTCGTGAAAAAATTTCATTTTCCAAAAACTTGTGGTAATGAATAAAATTTTCCATGCCTCCCAGCAAATAGTTTGGGGTGTCTACTTTCCGAAAAAGGGTCATTTGGGGGGTTTTGTGCTATCCTGGCATTTTATGCCCAACATTAGAAACTTATGCCATCCAATCTACTAACCACTTGAAGACCAAGCCTTTTCTGACATTTTGTTCACAAGAAAAAAAAAATCAGTATTTTTTGCTAGAAAATTACTTTGAACTCTTAAACATTATATATTTTTTTTAAAGCACAGACCTACAGAATAAGATGGTGGGTGTTGCAATTTTTTATGTCACACAGTATTTGTGCAGCAGTTTTCACACGCACATTTTTTTTTAAAAAGTACACTTTTAATTTTAATGCACAAAAATAAAATATTTTGTCCAATTGTTTGATGAAGAATAAAAGTTGATGTTGTGGCAAGTAAATAGATATAAAAAACTGACATGCTTTAAAATTGCGCATTCCCCGTGCAACAGTGACAAACTACATATATTTTTAATAGCCATAAGCAATATTTAAAAGCCTTTACAGGCTATCACTTTAGAATTACACAAGAGGTCTAGTGCTACAATTACTGCCCTCGATCTGACATTTGCGGTGATACCTCACATGCATGGTGCAATTGCTGTTTACATACCGACACAGGACTGACACTTGCGGTTTGTTTTATTTTTTTTTTCATCACTTTTATTGTTATGTTATAAATAATATAAATATCCCCTGTGATAGCAATAGGCAGTAAATGGTACTCTTTTTTTTTTCTATAAATCTAAGGTCTATTGAACTCTAGATCTCTCCTCTGCCCTTAAAGCATCTGATCACACCAAGATCTGTATAATCAGATGCTTTTCCAATTTAAAAATGTCACTATTTACGGCCGTCAAAACCAAAGTGATGAAATGCTCGTAGCTTCCTGTTTCTTAGACTATATAAGATGATTGGAGCTGTTCTGGTCTCTGATCAGCTCTATGTTCAGCCAGCAGAAATTCCGGCTGCATTCTCGGGTTCCCCAATGGGATGGGACAGCCCAAAAAAGCTGTGGAAGGCAGCGGGGTGGGGGAAATGTTCCCTCCTGCTGCTTGTAAAAGCAATTCAGCTGCTAGGATTGCTTTTAAAAAAAACAATCGGCATCATCCTGGTATAACCACTCAAAGTCCAGTGATGTACCAGTACATCACTGGTCTTGGTTGGGCATTAGAAATCTATTCCAGCAGCGTTGCACACACTGATGTATATTCAGAGAGAAACACCCTGTTGCTGTCAGAATAAACAGATCGGTATTGCAGCCGAATATTAACTTAATAAAACATTTTTTAATTAAAATCTGTGACAAAAAAAAAGGAAAAATATATACGACGAAGCATGACAGTGATCCGTACAATAATATGACTTTTTTTTTACTTTTTTAAATTTGTTTTTTTTTCAACTTTTTTTGCAACTTAAAAAAATAAAAGACAACAACTGTAAACTTTCCACAATGCAACAGCCAGTTTCCTGTTTACCTAACTTCTTTCAAGACCCTGTGTGAATGTGCACCCTAGACTGTGCCGTGCTGTACCCGATACTAATACTCCACTAGTGTATGGTAGCAGCAGAAGCAGTCTTTGAGCCAGAGACCAGGTTGGCCAGGACAGGAGGGACAAAAAAGTGGGTGTTATGTCTAATTCTGTGTCTGCTATAGACACATCTTTTTTGTGGTGACTTTTGGATTAGGGTATCAGGAATGGCATCAGGAAAATGCCTCTCAGGCAGCCGACTCACTGCATTTGGGTTGAGGGTTTAGGTCACAGCACCTTCTGGATACAAAAGGTCTGTGATGACTTCTTCCTGAAATTTCAGGAAATAACTTCTTCCAGTTGCTTTGTAAAGCACAAAAGCATTCCACAGAGCCAACTGAAATAAATATAGACACTCTTTTTGTACTAGTGCCTTGCTTTACGAGAAACTAATTACAACAGAGTGTATTGTCAGTGAAATGCATAAATCTCATTATATTCTCATATCTATGCCTGGCCATGGCAGTAGAGAACATGGGCCCAAAAAGGAAATAAACTCTTTTTCAGTTAGGCAACTGAGACTTGCTTATTTTCTTGTGGAAATAAGAGTATTTTTACTGCCTTTGACACAAACTAAATGAATCAGTAAAGATGGTTTTGAGCTTTTTTTGGAGATTTGCCCCCCTAGGGTCTGGAAAATCAGCATAATTGCAATACGAGGTTGCAGGGCAGGGGCAACTAGTCACAAAACACTGGGATATTCGCAACAAGAACGATCAATTTTTTGTCTAGGCAAGAAATGTCTGGATCTACACTAGGAACTGCCCACTTCTTGGTAAACTTCTCCATGGAATATTGCCCAGTGAAGCCTTTTGGTGCAACAAATAATTTAGCAGAAGTATTCAAATGCATACTATAGGATCCAACTGATGAAGCCTGTACCTGGGTGTAACACATATAGGAAAGAGAGCCACACATATGATACTATTCCAGGTGGGAATTGAGCTTCCAAACCTGTGATGTGATTTCTATGTGCTGTTTGAGCACTCGTGCTTTGATTTTATGTGTTTTTATGCTATCCTTTTATTAAAAATCAAGTATATACAGACAGCACTATTTGTCCTCCATTTTATGTTTTACATACAACACCCATGATTATGAGTGAAAAGCTATGTGATGCCTACCATCAGCCGTCTATGTGGTCCACCAAGGGTTTGGAGCCCCAGCAGGAGACATATTAAAGTGCTATTATACCTCAATGTAACTTGAGAGATCATATCAGGAGGGGAGGTTATTTGGTTTCTTTGAGGTGGAATTGCTGCTTTAAAGTATTAAGGGTGTGACGCTTTTATTACACTTATGATATATCAGGAGGTGAGCCTTCATTTTTACATGTGGTGTTGTGCATGCATGGTGATATTCAGGAAGAGGATCACACTTATAGCACATTGGTCATTAGAACATAGTTAATGGACATGATTATGGACGTTTTTTTTAATTGTCACATGTTGCGCTGCACTATTGTTATTTTTGTTTGATTATCGAAGTGTGATGAAATTACTATTGAGGTGCTATAACAAGCAACAAGTTTGTATAATTATTTATTTATATTAGTTTTTTCACTTTACATTTAAAATGTCTACAATGATTTATGATAGTCCCATGGGAGACTTCAGGGATTACACCAGAGGCTGTGTCACAGCCCTAGACCTATAAAGCTAAGAAACCGCTAACTGCCTGGGGAGCGCCACAAGCAGAGCTCATTGTTGAAGGTCATATTACAGGCTATTCTTGCAGTACTTTATCCAGAGGGATCTGGGTACAGCCTTGAAGGTGCCACTGAAGATTAGCCAATCCAGATAGTTGAACAACGAGTCCCAGCTTAGCAGTGTAAAGTAGGAACTTTGGTGTCTGTTTAAGAAACCGAGATGAGCTGCAATCCTGATGATTGCAGCTTATCTCAGATCATTGGTGGTTTATGAAACTGAGATCATCAGCAGAGAACATGTTCACCCCTGCCTTACACA
Organism: Staurois parvus; assembly: GCF_062004578.1. Lineage (NCBI taxonomy): Eukaryota > Metazoa > Chordata > Amphibia > Anura > Ranidae > Staurois > Staurois parvus. The sequence goes on along the minus strand of NW_028318497.1, from coordinate 572,196 downwards.
ACCCCCCCCCCCCCCCCCAAAACCAGTAGAGCAGGTTAGAAATACAAATTTACATAATTTGTGTAGGGGGGCTTTAACATTATTATATGACCATGAATTCAGCAGCGGTAATTCACTGCTGCTTAATAAATGGACATCTCTGTGCTTCACTAATTTTCTGTTACTGAAATCTCGCGAGATTACAGTAACAGGAGGCATTCTCCACAGTTCAAAGCGTTTGTAAATTGCTTCACTCCTCAAAAGGAGAAGCAATCTACAACGCTTCATAAACAGTCACTCAGAGGAGAGCGATCTCCTCAGAGAATGCCTGGGAGCTCAGCAGAGATAATTTACCGCTGCTTAATAAAAGGACACTTTGTCAAGAAATCGTCCAGAAAAATAGATGAACATTTCAATGAAGATAAAAAAAAGTCAGTTTTCTTGGAAAACTAACAAAAAACTTAAGCATCATGGGAGTGGAATGGGCTATACTTGGCTGGCTAATGGCTTGTCAATTTCTAATTTTTCCTTAAGGCAGCAGTAAAACCCACTGCTCAAGAATTCTACTGATCCTGTGTTTTTTGATGAACAATTAAGAAACGGTTTTGCACTACCCTTGGAGGTTTACATTTTTTCCCTTAGATGTATTTATTATGACTGTTTGAGCACAAAGTAAAAAAACGTCCTGTGCTAATTCTGTATGAAGCAGTGCCTACAAAGAATATTCAATGTCCTGGTGTTAATGGGTGATGAATCCCTGTCACTGTGCTTGCAATGAAAGAGAAACTGTGGGGAATGCTTTGATAAACACCACAGTGGGTGACCTTTAATTCATTTTATAAACATGCATTTCTGGTGTACTTATTACTGATTATATGATTATTGGCATTTCTGAAGCCATTGTGGTGAAATTGGTAGAAACCGTTATAAATCGTTTGGTACACACTTTGTTTACAGGATACTTTCGCTTTTTTGTATGCTTTTTAATCTATATTTTCTTTTTTGTTAATCTTATTGCACACTATTTTTTTCTGTAGCTGAAGAACAAAGGATCAAAACCAGCATAAAAAAAAAAAAATAGGGAAAATTTTTCAACTAAATCAGATAGAATGTGTTAGGGTGTAGCGAGGTGTGCACAATTTAAATATGGTACTTGTTTGATGCTATAGCCAGAGGCATGGAAACAGCATGCAGATCCCAGAAGTATTACCCACCCGACATCAAAGATGGTGATTGTAAGGTCACACCCTCATTTTAATTTTTTCTTTTCAGATTTTAATCTATATAATTGTTTTATAATATTGGAAGTGAAATAAATAAAATAGCATGGTAAGTAGAAACAGATCACTTATTGCAACCCTAATTCTGTCCATTTTGCTTGATGAAGTAAGTTGTGGTAATCTTACTTACGTTTAAAGCATATATTTTTTTGGTTGAAAATACTAGGCTCAATTTGCAAAGCAAGAACACAACAATAAGGATCCATATTTTCAAAAAAGTGAGATATTTTCAGTTGAATCCGATGAGCTTTGAGATTTACAGTCACCTGGCTGTAAATAAAAAAATAATATAGTCATGTATATTTTGGTGCGTTGAGCCTATTTGTCTCTTCTGCCAAAAATTCATTTACTTTAATGCCAGCAGTTTGTTTTCACGTACACAGCCTGCATCTGCAGATGTGAAACATCTGTGCCTTGTGGTGCGATGTGTTAAAAAGAAAAAAAATAGGTCTGACTGTATTTTTAGTTTGTTATCCTGCACTGCCAGCCCATTGAAAATAAATACAGTGCTTTATCACAGAGCAGCTTAATGTATGATTATGTAACCCACATTCAATAACAAAATGTGTAGTTTCAAAAGGTCATCAGTTGTCAAAAAGATGAACCAGAAGCTGGTAAATTAGTTCCATCATGCAGGTGTTGCGTGATCACTGGACAAAAAAGGATGACAAGTGTGAAAGAAGCATTGGCAAATATGCCAGTGGTGGCAATGGACAGGGTGAAGCTTTCATTATTGGGGAGTAAAAAATTGAAAGGTAGGTTTGCCCTAATGTGCAAGTATTCCATGCCAGTGGCTGGATTTATAATATGTGGCTACACATGCATGTCTAAGGCAAGTCATACATTATGCAATTTTATTTCCTTCAACCAGTCAGTGTTGCTGGGGGAATCCTTCCTGCAGCACTATTGTGTTCTGTTGGCTGAGAGTGCTGGGAGCCTTCCCCACCGGTAGAATACAATAACCACTGCTGGCGGCTATGGCTGGCAACAGTGATCATGAAAAAAAAAAAACTAATAGGTTTGTTGTACTGAACTTGATGGATATATTGACTTCAGTACAACCAGCCTGCCCATATAGTATATGGATTGAATTTCGGTCCATGTATGGCCGGATTGAGTGCTAGTCAGAGTTCTTTTACAAGCAACAAAGTGCATCTGAACACTGCTGGGGATAATCAAATTAATGTTGGCTGTACACATGTTTTTTTTGTTAAGCTGAAAGATTCCTTCATTTACACAAATTAAGTTGTGTAAATACACTAATCAGCTATCAAAATACACTAATTGGTGGCTAATTGGTGGCTGCAGCTGATTGGCTACAGCCACTGAATGTGGGAAACTGTTCCAACATGACCCAATTAATAATACAACTCCTACTCCAAAACAGTTGGGGCGCTGTGTAAAATCTACATAAAAACCGAATGCAAATGATTTGCAAATCTCATAAACCCATATTTTACAATAGAAAATAGAATATATCAAATGATTATTACGAGAAAATATACCATTATAAAAAAAAGTAATTTGATGGCAGCAACATGTCTCAAAAAAATGTTGGAACAGGGTACTGTTTACCACCTTGTAGCATCCCCTCTTCTTTTAACAACACTCTGTAAACGTCTGGGAGACCAGTTGCTGGAGTTTTGGGAGTGAAATGTTTAGTTTTTGCCTGATGTAGGATTTTGAGATTTGTAAATCATTGCATTATGTTTTTATGTAGATTTTACACAGCAAACCAGCTTTCTTAGCATTGGGGTTGTATGACTTCTGTAGAGAGGGGGAGGCCACTGAATGAAAACCTGGACAGATACTAATGTGGTATACATATGGAAATGAAGTAAGTTTCTGCACCATGTCTGCATGTTGGCCCAGCAAAGGAGGAGTGACAACCAAACTTTTCACTGCCCACATATGGCCACCCAAACTGAAAGCATTTTTTTCTGTTTAGTAAGCATGGGGATTTTTTTTTTTAAGTCTGTGTATTGACCCATGCTTCGTTACTGTCAAACTGGACTGATTTTTTTAGTTCCCTAACATAAATGCATATGAATGAGTAGTACTTTGGATACTGCAATTCGGATGCCTGTGGGTGATCAGGTGTCACCTCAGGATTATATACCTCAGTTGAACCAAGTGGGAGATATGCTTTGCATGCTTCCATTATCTTTTTTTGTGGAGCCTAGAGTTTTAAAAGGAACTTTGGACATTTATAACCAGGGGTGTGGCAATTAAATAAAAACTACTTGTCCAAGGACTAATTTGGGGTCCCAATCTACTTGTCCCTCATGAAAATCTTCTTATCCTGATTAAAATAATAATAATGTTAATCAAAACCGTGTTTAGCCCCTTGGCGCCGGTGCCTCCCGACTCTTTAAGGGTTTCTGAAGCCGGGAGGCGGGGCGGGGTTTTAGGGTCATGTGACCGCCGTGATACGTTGTCACAGAGATCACATAATTGGGAAAGGTCCCGATCGGAACCTTTCTGTGAGTACCGGACATGTGGAAAGAACAAACAGAGGGCGCACAGGCCTAGTGCATTACCATAAAAAATGTTTAATAAGAAATAAAGTAGGTGTTGTACTCACAAATGACAATAAAGTCAAGGCACATCATAAAAGAACAACTGGGTCAACAGTCCTGAGTAACAGTCTGCAATAGGGAGTGCAGACATCCAATAGGCTGACGCGTTTCTAGGACTTGCCTCTTCCTCAGAGCCAACTGACCAAATGTCTACTCCCTCTTTTATAAGCTCACTACTAGTTGAACCAAAGGTCACATGGGCCGTCCTGGACACTCCCCTATGCAGGTGGAGGGGTCACAGGGGCACACACACACACATATATATATATATATATATATATATATATATATATAAAAATTCTTCCCTGGTGATGCACTGCACTGCTCGCATTTAAATAGATGGATGGATGAACGACACTATGATGCTGCTTAGTGCTCTGCTTGCCATAGACAACGATGGCACATGGATTTAATGAAGAGAATAGATCTGGAACCCAGCAGTGACACTTATTCATAGAAATGCAGCCCACAGGGTGTGTACTATTCTTCTAGTATAGTCATATGTGATGAAACTTAAGCATGTGTGTCAATGCAGTGCACCAAGGATGGATGTACATATGCGATACTATATTAGAGGACAAAGTGTTGGGGATGCAACAGCATGTACTATATACAGTATTGTGTATTAATATCACTTGACCAGTAGATGGCACTGTACACTAAGGTTACCAGTTGTGCATATCTGTAAAACTTGTTGGTTCTTTTTCTCTTCTCTCTCTCTTTATAACCAAGATGTCTGCTGTTACAGATTGCTGAAATCTTTTGTATGTTTGCAACTTAAGCCACACAAGTAAACCAAGTTCTGCCTCATCACAAGCTACTAGTGTCTTCTCTAACTCATAACCAACAGGTTATGGGCCCAGCTCCGGACACTGGAAAAAGGAAAACTACAAGCAAGTAAGTACTGCATTTATAATCCTACCAAATCCTGTGTGAGGAAACAAGAGTTGTATCCAATTCACTGAAAGATGGCAAGTGCTTCAGATATGAAGTTTACAATAGCAAAGCTCAACAATACCAACTACCAGCTATGGAAGTTTAAGCTTGAAATGCTGTTATCCAAAGATGACTTGTGGCAGGTACTAGATACACACAGACCCAATGACAACCCGGAAGGATGGGACAGAAAAAACAGGCAAGCAAAAGCAGTCAAAGGCCTGTTAGTGGAGGACAATCAACTCATTCATATAAGGAAAGAAAACACAGCTAAAGGTATGTGGACTGCATTACAAAAACTGCATGAATGTGCAAACCTAAACAGTAAACTATATCTGCTGTGCAAACTGTATAAGATGAGGCTGGAAAAAGGGCAGGAAATGGGTGAACATGTAAATGCTATGCTAGAAATTGTGGACCAGCTGGGTGCAATAGGTGAAGAAATGAAAGACAATCATGTAGCAGCACTACTGCTATGCAGTCTTCCAGAATCATACAGTGCCCTTATAAATGCTCTAGAAATTAGACCGGAAACTGAACTGACGCTAGAATATGTTAAGGTAAAATTAATTGATGAATACAGCAGAAGAAAGGAAAATTTTCATAGTGAAGAGAACGAGAGACCAGAGGCAGCTCTGAAGGTGCATGAAGGCATAAGACAATGCAAAGAAACCAGGGTATGTTTTCGGTGCAAAAAGGCCGTTCACTTGAAAAAGAACTGTTCAATCTGGAAAGCTGAGCAGCGAAAGCGGGAGCTATCCACAAGAGAAAGAGCTAAAGCGGTCATGAAAGAAAATGAAAGTGCATCATGGAGTGGTAATTTTAAAGTGACTCAGAACAGTACCTCACACAGATAGTACATTGATTCAGGGGCAACAAGTCACATGACAAGCGACGAGACATTCTTCACAGAAATTGATTTTAGTGTAAAAGATAAAGTCTTCCTAGCAAATGGGAAAAGTATTACAGCGGAAGGTAATGGGCAGGGATTTCTGAACTGCAAAACGCGATCAGGGGGCAAGCTGAGCATCCTTGTAAAGAATGTTCTAAATGTTCCAAGCCTAGAAGGAAGCCTCCTATCAGTTAAAACCCTTGCAAGCAATGGACTCACTGTCCAGTTCAGAGGTAATGAATGCACAATTCAAAATGGAAAGCAAATTCTAGCAAGAGGAAGGTTAAATGAACATCTGTACAAAATCGTCACTGAAAGTGAGAAGGCTAATGCGGCAACTCATAACCCACATGACAAGTGCATCCACCTGTGGTATAGAAGATTGGGGCATCGAAACCCAGAAGCTATAAAGGACTTTGCAAAGAGAGGTCTATCAGAAGACATGAAAATATTGCCTTGCCACACACTCAGCTAGTGCACGTGTTGCATCAAAGCAAAGGCCACCCGAACCTCTCTTCCACAGACCAGTCAGAGTAAAACCATTAAACCCATGGAACTGATACACAGTGATGTGTGTGGACTAATGAAAACCATCACACCTGGTGGGAACAGATATTTACTGACTTTCATCGACGATTATTCCAGGTACACAATAACGTATCTAATGAAGCACAAAAGTGAGACATTAGAAAAACTTCAAGAGTTTGTAGCTATGACAAACAACAAGTTTCAAAGGAAACCTGGAATAATACGCACTGACAATGGAGAAGAATATATGAATAAAGAGATGGAATCATACCTAAAGAAACAAGGTATTATACACAAAAAACTGTACCATACACTCCTGAGCAAAACGGCGTAGCGGAAAGAAGGAATCGCACTCTTGTAGAAATGACCAGATGTATGATTTTGGACGCTGCCTTACCTAACAAATACTGGGGAGAAGCAATAATGACTGCAACATACCTACAAAACAGGCTCCCATCAAAAGCTATTGAGAGTACACCATATGAAATGTGGAATGGATCAAAACCTAACGTAGGACACATCAGAGTGTTTGATTGTAAAGCATATGCCCACATTCCAAGTCAAAAACGCTCCAAGTTGGAGAACAAAGCCATAGAAGGCATTCTGGTGGGCTACAGTGAGCAGAGTAAGGGATATAGAATCCTTTGTCCAAAGACCAACAAGGTCACAGTAAGCCGCAGTGTTTATTTTGATGAAAGTGAAGCATCAGATAATACAATTCTTGAAAAATGTGGAGAGGATTTACGAGCTGAATCGGCAAGAGACACTGACCCATGCGAAGCAGGACAAAAGCCAGAACAAGAAGTGGAACTTACAATCAACGAGCCAATAGAACCCACTGAACAACAAGAAATCAGAAGATCCTCTCGAATGACAAAAGGGATACCACCCCGCAGGTTATCATATGCTGCTAAAACACATCAAACACAGGAGCCAACATCCTGGGAAGACATAGAAACTTTGCCGAGAAGGGAAGCCGATCAGTGGAGAAAAGCAGCTGAAGAAGAAATAAAATGACTTCAAGAAAATAAAACTTGGTCACTAACAGAACACCCTCCTGGTCGCAAAACCATCGGAAGCAGTTGGACTTTTAAAGTGAAATATGATACAGAAGGAAACATCTATAGATACAAAGCAAGATTAGTTGCCAAGGGATACTCCCAGAAATTTGGAGAAGATTACGATGAGACATTTGCTCCATAAGGACACTCCTTAGTATTGCTGCCGGAAAGGGAATGCAAGTAAAGCACCTAGACGTCAAAACTGCCTTTTTGAATGGAGACATCAAGGAGGATCTGTACATGGAACAGCCACCAGGATTTGAGAAAGAAAAGAACCTTGCATGCAAACTGCAAAAGAGTATCTACGGGCTCAAGCAAGCGGCGAGAGCATGAAATGAAAAAGTGAACGAAATACTCAGAAAAGAAGGGTTCTCAAAAGGTACAGCAGATTCATGTCTGTATTCAAAGAATTAAGAGAACAAATGGACATACATCCTAATATACGTCGATGACATCTTGACGTGTTTTGAACAAGAAGGGGACTATGACCAAATAGTTCACAAACTGAAACAAAATTTTTAAATTAAAGAGCTGGGGAACATTACGCACTACCTAGGAATTCAAATAGAGCGGGAAGAGGATGGAAGCTATCTTCTTAACCAAAGTCAGAAAATTACAGAAATGTTAGAACAGTTTCACATGCAAGATGCAAAGGAAGTGAAAACACCAATGGAACCAGATTATCCAAAAAACAATGGACCAGAAAACTTGTTACCTAACAATGATTATTACTGCAGGGCAATCGGAAGATTGCTATACATCGCCAACGTGACAAGACCAGACATCGCCGTAGCAGTGGGAATACTTTGCAGGAAAGTCGCAACACCGTGTCAACGCAACTGGAATGCAGTAAAGAGGGTAATGCAGTACCTGAAGGGAACAAATCGGATGAAGCTGCGACTTCCAGCATCCTCAAACCCAAAACTGATTGGATATGTGGACTTTGATTGGGCTGGAGACACCACTGACCGCAAATCTACAAGTGGTTACATCTTCCAGTATGGACAAGGAACCATAAGCTGGTCTAGTCGGAAACAAGTGACTGTTGCACTCTCTTCAACTGAAGCGGAATACATAGCAGCAGCACATGCATGTCATGAAGCCATTTGGATTTGTCAACTTCTACTAGACATGGGACTGAATATGTCACAACCCACACCCATCTTTGAAGACAATCAGGGATGCATAAAGCTTACACACTCTGAGAAGATTAACCCAAGAACCAAGCACATTGATGTAAGATATCATCTGCTCAGAGACATGCAAGAACAAGGCGTTATCGACATCCAGTACTGCCCATCAGAGGAGATGACTGCAGATGCACTCACCAAACCTTTGCCAAGGGAACGTCATTTTTTTTTTACAAGAGACTAAATGTCATATAATTATGCACATGCCATTGAGAAGGGGTGTTGGGGATGCAACAGCATGTACTATATACAGTATTGTGTGTTAATATCACTTGACCAGTAGATGGCACTGTACACTAAGGTTACCAATTGTGCATATCTGTAAAACTTGTTGGTTCTTTTTCTCTTCTCTCTCTGTTTATAACCAAGATGTCTGCTGTTACAGATTGCTGAAATTTTTTGTATGTTTGCAACTTAAGCCACACAAGTAAACCAAGTTCTGCCTCATCACAAGCTACTAGTGTCTTCTCTAACTCATAACCAACACAAAGGAGATAGATCACTAGTATAAACATAAATGTTAAAATAAAACGTTACAAAAAACTTCTTAATATAGTTTACAAAGTTTAAATAAAATAAAATGAAATAAGTATTGTTACAATATAGTATAAAATCTGGTAAAATCGGTATAATGTATGGTATACATGTGTATGCATAAATATGGAAGCATAAGAAATATAAAATATATGGGAAATAAAGTTAAAAAAAAAAAAAAAATATATATATATATATATATATATATATATATATATATATATAAATAAAATGTGTGTGTGTGTGTATATATACAGTGGGGATCGAAAGTTTGGGCACCCCAGCTAAAAATGTGTAATAATGTGCATAAAGAAGCCAAGGAAAGATGGGAAAATCTCCAAAAGGCATCAAATTACAGATTAGACATTCTTATAATATGTCAACAAAAGTTACATTTTATTTTTATCATTTACACTTTCAAAATAACCGAAAACAAAAAAATGGCGTCTGTAAAAGTTTGGGCACCCTGCAGAATTTATAGCATGCACTGCCCCCTTTGCAAAGCTGAGACCTGCCAGTGTCATGGATTGTTCTCAATCATCGTCTGGGAAGACCAGGTTATGTCAATCTCAAAGGTTTTAAATGCCCAGACTCATCTGACCTTGCCCCAACAATCAGCACCATGGGTTCTTCTAAGCACTTGTCTAGAAAACTGAAACTGAAAATAGTTGACGCTCACAAAGCTGGAGAAGGCTATAAGAAGATAGCAAAGCGTTTTCAGATGTCAATATCCTCTGTTCGGAATGGAATTAAGAAATGGTAGTCATCAGGAACAGTGGAAGTTAAAGCAAGATCTGGAAAACCAAGAAAAATATCGGACAGAACAACTCGCAGGATTGTGAGAAAAGCAATTCAAAACCCACGTTTGACTGCACGATCCCTCCAGAAAGATCTGGCAGACACTGGAGTTGTGGTACACTATTCCACTATAAAGAGATACTTGTACAAATATGGTCTTCATGGAAGAGTCATCAGAAGAAAACCTCTTCTACGTCCTCACCACAAAAATCATCGTTTGAACTTTGCAAATAAACATATAGACAAGCCTGATGCATTTTGGAAACAAGTTCTGTGGACCGATGAGGTTAAAATTGAACTTTTTGGCCGGAATGAGCAAAGGTACGTTTGGAGAAGAAGGGGCACAGAATTTAATGAAAAGAACCTCTGTCCAACTGTTAAGCATGGGGTTGGATCAATCATGCTTTGGGGTTGTGTTGCAGCCAGTGGCACAGGGAACATCTTACGAGTAGAAGGAAAAATGGATTCAATAAAATTTCAGCAAATTTTGGATGGCAACTTGATGCCATCTGTGTAAAACCTTTAGTTAAAGAGAGGATGGCTTCTACAAATGGATAATGATCCTAAACACACCTCGAAATCCACGGGGGATTACATCAAGAGGCGTAAACTGAAGGTTTTGCCATGGCCTTCACAATCTCCTGACCTCAACATAATTGAAAATCTATGGATAGACCTTAAAAGAGCAGTGCGTGACAGACAGCCCAGAAATCTCAAAGAACTGGAAGACTTTTGTAAGGAAGAATGGGCAAAGATACCTCAAACAACAATTGAAAGACTCTTGGCTGGCTACAAAAAGCGTTTACAAGCTGTGATCCTTGCCAAAGGGGGCAGTACAAGATATTAACTCTGCAGGGTGCCCAAACTTTTGCAGACGCCATTTTTTTGTTTTCTGTTATTTTGAAAGTGTAAATGATGGAAATAAAATCTAACTTTTGTTGACATATTATAAGAATGTCTAATCTGTAATTTGATGCCTTTTTGGAGATTTTTCCATCTTTCCTTGGCTTCTTTATGCACATTAATACAAATTTTTAGCTGGGGTGCCCAAACTTTCGATCCCCACTGTATATTGTGGGGTTAGCTCAGGTGGGGGATCTCCTTCCCTGGGACAAAGGTAGACCGCACAGCAGGCTTTCATCAAAATCTGACTGGTTGTCAGTTTTATTAAAAAGGTTTGCAAGAAATATCAAAATAAACAAAACATCAAAATAAACCCTTGCCATCCAGGCACTAACTAAACAGAAGATGTTTCCTCTCTCAGAGGTGAAGGGCTTCTCCCTGTCACAAAAACAAAATAACAGCAAACCTTTTCTTGTAGGTATAGTCCATACACACAGCTCTCTCAGAATACCTCTCTGAGTCCCAGGCCACGAGCGACTCCTTGCTCCAGCCCTGCCCTTTTTGTATCACCTGTTGGTGGTCATTAGTGGAGTTCAAACTCTGGTTCGGAACCACCTCTGCCATTGTGGCCCCGAAAACCCGGAGTGGACTCCACCTTACACTTCACAGTATGACTTCATGCGAGGCGACACATATCTTCCATCCATCACTTTGCCGTTCATACTGTCACTATATATATATATATATAGCGGGGGTAGCTCAGGTGGGAGATCTCCTTCCCTGGGAAAAAGGTAGACCGCACAGCAGGCTTTCTTAAAAATCTGACTGGTTGTCCGTTTTATTTAAAATGTTTGCAAAATATTAAAACAAACAAAACATCAAAATAAACCCTTGCCATCCAGGCACTAACTGAACATAGAACTTTTCCTCTCTCACTGGTGAAGGGCTTCTCCCTGTCACCAACCAAAACAAAACCATAAGCAAACCTCTTGTTTGTATAACAATCACTTTCATGCACAGCTCTCTCAGGAATGGCTCTCTGAGTCCCAGGCCACGAGCAGCTCCTTGCTCCAGTCCTGCCTTATTTATGCCACCTGTTGGTGGTTATCAGTGGAGCACAAAATCCGGTCCAGAACCACCTCTGCTATTGTGGCCCCGAAAACCCAGAGTGGATTCCACCTTAAACGTCAAAGTATGATCGCCTGCAAGGTAACACATAGCGTCCATCTATCACCTCGCCGTTCATACTGTCACAATATATATAAAAAGTGTAAAAGATATAGATATACAGTTATGTTCAAAATAATAGCAGTGTGTTGAAAAAAGTGAATAAAGCTCAAAATCCTTCTAATAGCTTTTATTTTCATATACACAAATGCATTGGGAACACTACACATTCTATTCCAAATCAAAACATGAAGAAAAATATATCAAATTTGTGTTGTTCCTCTAAAAAAACTGAAGCAAAGTGAATATTAGACTGTTCAAAAAAATAGCAGTGTTTGTATTCTTCTTTACAAACTCAAACATTCACTATATAAACTGAAAAATGTTTGAAGATTTTGCTTTCCTTTGAATCACTTAATATTTAGTTGTATAACCACTGTTTCTGAGAACTACTGTACGTCTGTGTTGCATGGAGTCAACCAACTTCTGGCACCTGTGAACAAGTATTTCAGCCCAGGATGATTGGACTACATTCCACAGTTCTCTATTTCTTGGTTTTGCCTCAGAAACTGCATTTTTTATGTCACCCAAAAAGTTTTCTATTGGATTAAGATTCGGGGATTGGGCTGGCCACTAGAAAAGGTCAATCTTGTTGGTCTGGAACCAAGATGTTGCACGTTTACTGGTGTGTTTGGGGTCGTTGTCTTGTTGGAACACCCATTTCAAGGGCATTTCCTTTTCAGCATAAGGCAACATGACCTCTTCAAGTATTCTCAAACTGATCCATGATCCCTGGTATGCGATAAATAGGCCCAACACCGTAGTATGAGAAACATCCCCATATCATGATGCTTGCGCAACCATGCTTCACTGTCTTCACAGTGTACTGTGGCTTGAATTCAGTGTTTGGGGGTCGTCTGACAAACTGTCTCCGGCCACTAGACCCAAAAAGAACAATCTTACTTTCATCAGTCCACAAAATGTTGCGCCATTTCTCTTTAGGCCAGTCAATGTGCTCTTTGGCAAATTGTAACCTCTTCAGCACGTCTTTTTTTCAACAGTGGGACTTTGCGGGAGCTTCTTGCAGATAGCTTGGCTTCACATAGGCATCTTCTAATTGTAACAGTACTCATGGGTAACTTTAGACCTTCTTTGATCTTCCTGGAGCTGATTGTTGGCTGAGTCCTTGCCATTTTGGCTATTCTTCTATCCATTCGAATGGTAGTTTTTCGCTTTCTTCCACATCTTTCAGGTTTTGGTTGCCATTTTAAAGCATTTTGCGATCATTTTAGCTGAGCAACCTATCATTTTCTGCACTTCTTTATATGTTTTCCCCTCTCCAATCAACTTTTTAATCAAGGTACGCTGTTCTTCTGAACAATGTCTGGAACGACCCATTTTCCTCAGAATTTCAGAGAGAAATGTACTGTAACCAGCATGTACAACATTTGCTGCCTTCCTTCCTTAAATAAGGGCAATAATTGCCACCTGTTTTTCAAAGAATGGATGACCTCACTAATAGAACTCCACACTGATATTATTTTGAACATGCCCCCTTCAATTAGTGACTCAATTACACAGAATCAGCAGCATGCATGTCATGACTGTTGGGTCTGTTGGATTTCTATTACTCTACTACACCTGCTAGTAAATTATTTGCCATGTAGAAATATAATTTCTACCAAAAACAGTGATTGATCAGGTTAGTGATGTCTGACTGCTATTATTTTGAACACAACTGTGTGTACATATATATATATATATTTTTTTTTTACTTTATTTCCTATATATATTATATTTCTTATGCTTCCATATTTATGCATACACACGTATACCATACATTATACCAATTTTACCAGATTTTATACTATATTGTAACAATACTTATTTCATTTTATTTTATTTAAATTTTGTAAACTATATTAAGAAGTTTTTTGTAACGTTTTATATTAATATTTGTTTATACTAGTGACCTATCTCCTTTGTCCCCGTATATAGTATCGCATATGTACATCCATCCTTGGTGTACTGCATTGACACACATGCTTATGTTTCATCACATATGACTATACTAGAATAATAATACACACCCTGTAGGCTGCATTTCTATGAATTAATAAGTGTCACTGCAGGGTTCCAGATCTACTCTCTTCATTAAATCCATGTCCCATGGTTGTCTATGGCAAGCAGAGCATTAGGCAGTATCGTAGTGTTGTTCATCCATTCATCCATCCATTTATTTAAATACGAGTAGTGCAGTGCATCACCAGGGAAGGATTTTTAATATATATATATATATATATATATATATATATATATATATATATATGTAATTTTTTACTTATTTATTTTTATTTGCACACTTCTTATGGTTCTTATGATTTTATGATTGTCACTAGTTTCAATGATTTTATTTATACATATATATTTATATATTTTATAGATCTTTTGTGTTTACTTATACTATGTCAATTGCCCCTGTGACTCCCCCACCTGCATAGGGGAGTGTCCAGGATGGCCCAAGTGACCTTTGGTTCAACTAGTAGTGAGCATATAAAAGAGGGAGCAGACATTTGGTCAGTTGGCTCTGAGGAAGAGGCAAGTCCTCGAAATGCGTCAGCCTATTGGATGTCTACACTCCCTATTGCGGACTGTTACTCAGCGCGATGTTGACCAAGCTGTTCTTTTATGACGTGCCTTGACTTTATTGTCGTTTGTGAGTACAACACCTACTTTATTTCTTATTAAACATTTTTTATGGTAATGCACTAGGCCTGTGCGCCCTCTGTTTGTTCTTTCCTCATTCAGTATATTTGGATTTCCCGGTCTATTGAGGGCAGCAAGGTGTGTATGTTCCAGGACATTCTTAATGTTGTTGTAGCCTGCATCGAGTCCATCCCCAAGCGCAGGAGCATTTGTATTTGCTAGTACCGGACATGTGTGCTGAGGGCAACACTCTCAGCACATATGTTTTTCTTAATTGCATGCAAATGTGCGACAGCTTGGCGTCAAGGCCCAGACGCCGGGATACAAAAAAGGGAACGTGAAAAGAGATTCACAAAAAAGTGGTTACATTAAGGACAGAATGCGATACTAGAAGTAGTTCCAAAAATTATGCTTTATTACACAATACACATGTGGACAATTAAGGTAAATACCTTGGTTCACCATCACCTCAGTATGAGATAATACAAAAACAGACCTAAAATCACATAAAAGCAACATCAAGACCAGTATTTGTGATAATGTGCTGCAGACATAGTGACAATAACCTGTCTAATATATTTGCAGCACCGACACATTGGTTACACCACCATGCAGGAAGTGTATCAAAAAATTGTACCATATAGGCATAACATGCATAGCAATAATGGCTGATAACAAGCACCAAGTGACAATAATGTTGTTACCCATAAACCTAACCAGGCAATGTGGGTGAAAATTTGTAAAAACATATAGGGATTGGGTAGCCTCTATAATATTTGCAAAAAATTATTAAAGGCAAGAGTAGGTGGTGAAATATAAAATCACAGTGAACATGTCCATGTTGTTTGGATACAGAGTCAGTAATGAAAGAATCACCATTGATTTCCTCAGTATTATAGAAATGGCAGGGCCCTGCCCCAAGGGGTTTCTTCACCGCGACATGCGGGCTATTAACTACCTTAGTATTGATGTAGTAGTATAGATACTGGGTCCTTCGTGTCTTGTAAGTGTAGGGTACCTTGCACCTATATTGTGAAACATATTGTCCCCATCCTGTAACAAATAGGTGACATATGGACAGTCAATCAATATGTGTTCCTTGTGGTAAATGTATTAAATGGCGGACATACGCCTTATTCCATTTAGCTGTGCAGCAATTCACTCACCACTCAAGCCATAGGTGATACTCTTCCAGAGTTTCCTTAGTCTGAATGAACAGGCGCAGTCCCAGAGGCAGCCACCACCATCGGGACTGTTATCTAGTGGGCTCCACTCCTCCCTTGGTGCTTGTGCAGCCTTGCGCCGCTCGTGGCCAGCGTGTATGGCTGGCTTCCCTGCTGGTCAGCATGTATGGCGCCAATACGTGCAGCCGGAAGTGACGTGTCTGACGTATGACGTCAACACGTTTCGCCGATGGGCGTATCTCACTCGGCTTCGTCAGGACCAATGAGACACCTGCCTTTCACACTCTATTTATAATGTGCTTGTAACCGCCCACATAAGCAAATCAATTATTGGCAATAGTACTCACTGGGAAAAGAGGCTAATTATTTAGCAAAAAACTGGTCATACACTGCAATTAAAAGAATTAACACCTGGGTACACTGAAAGAGGGACTATTCATTCTTTCAAATAGCCATTAGCTAGAGGGATTTGATGATAGCCATCCTAATTGCCACAAGGTGGCGCAACCTATTTATTATACTATACATCTACTTATTTTTCCAAAAACACTTGGAGGTCACATTCAATATTTAACCCTTTTGGAAATAGAGTATCAAGTTTATATATCGAGTGTTTTTCACGTTTTAGGAGTACTCTATCAAAGTCACCTCTCCTCTGTGGGAAATTGAGTGCATAAATTCCTTTAACTTTGGTGCCCTCTAATCTGCCTCCATGGTACTTGGCATAATGTTGAGCTAAATTGCTTTCAGGGTCATTAGACTTAATATCCCTAAAGTGTTCACCTATTCGCACTTTAAGCTGCCTTTAATTTTACCAATATACATTTTTTTACATGGACAGTTCAACACGTAGAGTACTCTAGCTGTAGAGCACTTTATAAGGCTTTGAATTTTAAAGTGAGCTTTATTATTTGAATCTGAAAATATATCTGTACGATTTACAAACTTACAAATTTGACATTTTCCACATCTATACATCCCTTTAGTACATGACTTCAACCATGTTGATTGTTTTAATGGTTGATGGTCAGAGTGAATAAGCAAATCACCAAGATTCGGTGCTCTTCTTGCTACCATTAGTGGACGGTCACCTACAATTTTACCAAGATTAGGGCACTGTGTAAGAATCTTCCAATGTTTTTCCAGTATATGTTTTACTTTCCCCCATTGTGCTCCAAACTGGGTTATCATCCTGACCGGTTGTACAGCTTGTTTCCCTTTTTCTTCCCTTTTTGGAGACAGTAACAATTTTCGATCAGTTTGATATGCCCGTTTTCTAGCCCTTCTGATTCGGGAGTGGGAATATCCTCATTCCCTAAATCTTTTATAGAGGTCTTGTGCCTCTAATCTAAAGTCATTAATGTTGGAACAGTTTCTTCGACACCTTAGAAACTGTCCAACTGGAATCCCAGTAATTAATGAGCATGGGTGATAACTTCTGGCCTCAAGTAACGTATTAGCTGCAGTTAGTTTTTTGAACGTTTTGGTGAGCAACCTGTCAACCTCAAGTCTAAGGTCAAGGAAGAAAATACGCCATTTGTCAAAGGTATATGTAAGTCTGATATTCAAGGAGTTATAATTCAACTCCTCCAAGAAAAGTTTTAGTTCCTCCAGTGATCCCCTCCAGACGAGGAACACATCATCAATGTACCTCAACCAGATCTGACATGTGTGAGAAACATTGGTGACCTGTAGACAAACTGCTCCTCCCAAAAACCCAAATGCAAACAGGCATAAGCTGGGGCCCATGGTGCTCTCATACTAGTGCCCCTAACCTGTTGGTAAAATGTATTGTTAAATTGAAAACAATTGTGTTGCAAAGCAAAGTCTAGTAGCTCACTTATAAACTCATTTTGCCCTCCCATTTTGGGATATAATTTGTCAAGGAAATATGAAGCCGATCTTAGTCCACATTCATGTGGAATAGATGTATATAGTGATTCAACATCCACTCCAACCAAAATGGAATTTTTATCTATTTTCAAATTCTCAATTTTAGCTAATACATCTTTAGTATCTCTTACATAGGAAGATAAATTTGGAACCATATCCTTGAGAAACAGGACAATATACTTTCCCAAGGGGACTCTGTATTGCGGAGACTATAGGCCTTCCTGGAGGATTTATCAAATCCTTATGTATTTTTGGGATGATATAAAAGGAAGGATAATTAAACTCCTCAATCCTGAGATACTCAAACTCCTTTTTAGTAAGAAGGCCAGCCTCTTTGCCCAATACCAATATAGAGTTTAGCTTTTTGACCAAGATGGGAAAGGGGTTAACAGTTAGTTTACGGTATGTAGTTAAGTCGCCTAATTGGCGTTTTACTTATTTTACATAGTTCCGTTCATTTAAAATGACTACATTACCACCCTGATCACTTCTTTTAATTATAATATTTTTAGCCTCTTTTAATTCTCAAAGTGCTCTTCTCTCTTTTTTAGTGAGGTTGTCAGTTATTGGCATTTTCCATTCAAGATTTTTAAGATCGGTTGCTACTAAATCCAGAAATGCTGCTATCCTCATATTTGAGCGTATTTTGGGCATTTTTGTTGATCTACTATTTAAATCAGTTCTTAAAACCATGTCATGGTGGCCATCTTCTTCTGAATCATCTTCATTATATTCATCGCCTTCTTCCATGAGAGATATCAGCATTTCCAGTAATTTATTGTCCTCCATGGATGTACCTGAGCTCAAATCTCTTAATGTTTCAGAATTATTATGTACTAATCTCAAAAATACCTTTCTCAAGAACAAATTGATATCGATATTGATATATAATTGAAGACCTCAAAATCGTCCATGGGCGTCACTGGTGAAAAGGACATGCCTTTATTAAGCAGTGTAATATGTTCATCTCTAAGTGGAAAATCTGCCAAATTGATTACTTTCTTATCTTGAGGATTATTATCAACTACCTCTTTTGACTCCTTGTCCTGTCTTTGTCCTCCTGTTTGTTTTTTAAGGATTCTGCTGTTCTCTTTTTGGTCCCTTTTCCTATTTGAGATTGATCGACAAAGGGAAAATCCCCATTTTGTTGATCTAAAAAAGATACCAATTTACCTAAACTCTCCGAGTCACTTTCACTAGAAATTGTTTCTCCCATTGATCTAGAATGTGAACAAAAAAATCTTCGCTTAGATCAACTTCTACCTCTTTTTATGGTGAGATCAAATATCTCACCTGTTTCCCAATCTTTAAGAACCCGTCTAAATTAATTTGTTTTGTAGTTCTAAGATTTTTTTTTAACTCTTTCCATTTCCTTCCTTAGTTGTTCATTTTGTTTTTCAAAACAATCCTGATTCTTAAAAGGATCTAGTCCCGCTACACTTTTTTTTATAGCTAAATCCAATTCCTCCAATTGCAATTTTTCTTCTTCAACAATAAGTTTCATACCGTTAACTCCTTGTTCAATGCACAGGCCTTTATCTAAGCATCTCCCACTTAGGAATCATGGAGGGGTCTGAAATTCACATTGTAGGTGCATTCCCACTCTGAGAGACAGAATTTTTTTTAAAAATTCAGGAAATCACATTGTATGATTTTTAAAGAATTTATTTGTATTGCACTGCTGAACATAAGTATTTGAACACCTGAGAAAATCAGTGTTAATATTTGGTACAGAAGCCTTTGTTTGCAATTACAGAGGTCAAACGTTTCCTGTAGTTCTTGACCAGGTTTGCACACACTGCAACAAGGATTTTGGCCCACTCCTCCACACAGATCTCCTCTAGATCTGTCAGGTTTCGGGGCTGTCGCTGAGCAACACAGAGCTTCAGCTCCCTCCAAAGATGTTCTATTGGATTTAGGTCTGAAGACTGGCTAGGCCACTCTAGAACCTTGATATGCTTCTTACGGAGCCACTCCTTGGTTATCCTGGCAGTGTGCTTTGGGTCGTTGTGATGTTGGAAGACCCAGCCATGACCCATCTTCAATGCTCTGACTGAGGGAAGGAGGTTGTTGCTCAAAATCTCACAATAAATGGCCCCATTCATCCTCTCCTTAATACAGTGCAGTCATCCTGTCCCCTTCGCAGAAAAGCACCCCCAAAGCATGATGTTACCACCCCCATGCTTCACAGTAGGGATGGTGTTCTTGGGATGCAACTCATCCTTCTTTTTCCTCCAAACATGATGAGTGAAGTTTAGACCAAAAAGTTCTACTTTGGTCTCATCTGACCACATGACTTTCTCCCATGCCTCCTCTGGATCATCCAGATGGTCATTGGCAAACTTCAGACGGGCCTGGACTTGTGATGACTTGAGCAGGGGAACCTTCTGTGCAATGCATGATTTGAAACCATGACGGCGTAGTGTTCTACCGACAGTGACCTTTGAAACTGTGGTCCCAGCTCTCTTCATGTCATTGACCAGCTCCTCCCTTGTAGTTCTGGACTGATTCCTCACCTTTCTTATCATCAGTGATACCCCACGAGGTGAGATCTTGCATGGAGCCCAAGTCCGAGGGAGACTGACAGTCGTCTTTAGCCTCTTCCATTTTCTAACAATTGCTCCAACAGTTGATCTATTTTCACCAAGCTGCTTGGCAATTGCCCCGTAGCCCTTTCCAGCCTTGTGGAGGTCCACAATTTTGTCTCTGGTGTCTTTTGACAGCTCTTTGGTCTTGCCCATGGTAGTAGTTGGCATCTGATTGACTGTGGGGTGGACAGGTGTCTTTAAAGAGCTCAGACAGGTGCTAATAAGTTAGATTAATGAGTGGAGTAGAGGTGAAATTATTAAAGGCACAGTAACAGGTCTTTGAGAGCCAGAATTCTTGCTGTTTCTTAGGTGTTCAAATACTTATGTTCAGCAGTCGAAGACAAATAAATTCTTTAAAAATCATACAATGTGATTTCCTGATTTTGTTTTTAAATTCTGTCTCTCAGAGTGGGAATGCCCCTACAATGTGAATTTCAGACCCCTACATGATTTCTAAGTGGGAGAACTTGCAGAATCGCAGGGTGTTCAAATACTTCTGTTCCTCACCGTAAATGTTCTGCTGGAACTACTTTACTCCTAAGTCCACGTGGAATAATATTCTGTTTGATGTAAGCTTCCAAGAAGCAAACATCCCATTTCCGATTAAGATGTTTAATAACTAGTTTTTTATGTTCTTTAAAGCTAGTCCTAATCTCAACTTTAGTTGTTGTTTTTGAGTTCTCGGACACGAAGGCTCTATGCATTTCTAGTTCAATTTCTTCACCGGGCGTAAACGCCATGGAGAAACCTTCTCTCCGTGTACACCAGGTATCATAAATAATATACTCAAACCTGAGGTGATGGGTAACTTAATAAATTGTCAAGCCTCTATAAGAATAGGTCCACAAGAACCAGGAGGCTGCACATTTGTGGGCGGCCGGCACCAAGCGGTTAAATCTAAGGTGCTTTTAGGAATGTCTGGGGCTTTTAAAAACAAAAGGGAATTTATTGCGACTTATACTTTTTAACATTGCACTGTTTATCTCCTCCTCAATTCCCTGCCTGTCTCCAGCACCACCCCCGGGAACTACCAGGGAAGGTAGAGACCTTGCAGTGTAAATGTAGCGCCAGTCCCGACAAGAGAAAAAAACTTTATTCCTTCAGGTTATCCTTGCACATGGAAGCACTTGGGTGCTTAGTACAAATGCATGCTGAGCAGCCAAATCAACCTCCAGTGTCCAATCCATTAAAGGATAAGTTCGCCTTTGAAAAAAATAATACTAAATGCACAAAACAGTGTTGTGGTAGTTAATTGAGAACTACAATCTGACATCTGCAAAGGATTTTGATACTTGCAGTTGGGGAGCCCCCACACAGCCACGCTTTTTTCAAAGCTTTTGGGTGGGGAGATGAGGGCTGTAGAGGGAGATATTTGCAGAGGTGTGGGATGGGGGAGAGTGGTGCAAAATTCAGAGCTGTGGAAGGGCGGAAGTGAGCTGTAGACAGCCTGTGAAAGAGAGAGCTGAACTCCGTACACTGGGCAAAGCACACCCTTAAACCCTGCACTCTGTATGTAGCACACTCCTCAACCCTGCACTCTGTACACAGCACACCCCTAAACCCTGCATTCTGTGTTCAGCACACCCCTGTATAGGGCACCCCTGGTTCAGGGCTGGGCTCCTGCCACTTATCGAGCAGCTATTTTCTTTCAGTGCTCAGAAGCTGCTCAGCTGTCGGTTAATTACCAGCCACTCATCTCCACAGTGACTCACCTGGATACCATTACTTGCCTCATTAGTCCTTCCCACAGCCAGCCCTTTTTACTATTTTAGCAGCTTAGCTCACATCCTCATTTCTGACCATAAGAAACTCATATTCTTGTCTGAGGCTAAACGCTCATCTCCTAGGACTTGTGGGCCCTTTTTCTGTCAAGGTTCAATTACATCAGTCTCATTCTTACCCGGTACAAAGAATATAAGGGCAGATGCATTATCATTTTCCTCCTCTTCCAACATGGAGTCTGTTCCTACACTTGTGATACTTTGGACTGCATTTTGGCCACTATTCGCACTATTATCACTTCATCTTTGGGTAAGAGAATTCTGGCTTCTCAGATCCATTCTCCTCCTGAAAAACCTCATGACCACCGCTTTGTCGCTGAGAATTTCCGCACCTATCATTCTCCCAAAGCAGCTGGGCACCTAGGGAAAAAATCAACTCATATGGTCTATGTCTCAACAGTGCTGGTGACCTAGTCTCCGTACTGATGTAATTGCCTTTGTAGTTGCTTGTCCAATGTATGCTCAGAAGAAAACACCCCAACACCTTCCAGTAGGCATTCTACAACTCATACCCCATGCAGAGAGGCCTTGGACCCACTTGTCTATTGATTTTATTATGGATTTACCCAACTCCCAGGGAGTTATTCCTATAGTAGTTGACCGGTTTTCAAAAATGTCACATTGCAATCCGCTAAAGAAGTTGCCTACAGTGCCTTGAAAAAGTATTCATACCCCTTGAAATTTTCCGCATTTTGTCATGTTACAACCAAAAACGTAAATGTATTTTATTGGGATTTTATGTGATAGACCAAAACAAAGTGGCACATACAGTGAAGGAAATAAGTATTTGATCCCCTGCTGATTTTGAATGTTTATCCACTCACAAAGAAATGATCAGTCTAAAAATTGAATGGTAGGTGTATTGTAACACTGAGAGACAGAATAGCAACAAAAAATTCAAAAGAAATGCATGTCTAACAAATTATGCACTGATTTGCAAGTTCATGAGGGAAATAAGTATTTGATCCCCTATCATTCAGCAGGATTTCTGGTTACCGGGTGTCTTTCATACAGGTAACAAGCTTAGATTAGAAGCAGTCTCTTAAAGGGAGTGCTGCTAATCTCATTTTGTTACCTGTATAAAAGACACCTGTCCACAGGAGCAATCAAACAATCAGATTCCAAACTTTCCACCATGGCAAAGACCAGAGAGCTGTCCAAGGATGTCAGGGACAAGATTGTAGACCTACACAAGGCTGGACTGGGCTACCAAACTATCACCCAGCAGCTTGGTGAGAAGGTGACAAAAACTGGTGCAATTATACGCAAATGGAAGAAAAACAAAACAACTGTCAGTCTCCCTAGGTCCGGTGCACCATGCAAGATCTCACCTCGTGGCATGTCAATCATTATGAGAACAGTGAGGAATCATCCCAGAACTACACATGAGGATCTTGTCAATGATCTCCAGGCAGCTGGGACCACAGGCACCAAGAAAACAATTGGTAACACACTATGCCAGCAAGGATTGCAATTCTGCAGTGCCCGCAAGGTCCCTCTGCTCAAGAAAGCACATGTCCAGGCCCATCTGAAGTTTGCCACTGAACATCTGAATGACGCAGAGGAGGACTGGTTCAAAGTGTATGTGGTCAAATGAGACCAAAATCGAGCTCTTTGGCATTAACTCAACTCGCCATGTTTGGAGGAGGAGGAATGTTGCCTATGACCCCAAGAACACCATCCCAACTATCAAATATGGTGGTGGAAAAATTCTGCTTTGGGGGTGTTTCTGCTAAGGGGACAGGACAACTGCACCGCATCAAAGGGACGATGGATGGGGCAATGTACTGTCAAATCTTGGGTGAGAACCTTCTTCCCTCAGCCAGGGCATTGAAAATGGGTCGTGGATGGGGGTTCCAGTATGACAATGACCCAAAACACATGGCCAAGGCAACAAAGGAGTGGCTCAAGAAGAAACACATTAAGGTTCTGGAGTGGCCTAGCCAGTCTCCAGACCTTAATCCGATTGAAAATCTGTAGAGGGAGCTGAAAGTTTGAGTTGCCAAATGTCAGCCACCAAACCTTTACTTGGAGAGGATCTGCCAAGAGGAGTGGGCCAAAATCACTCCTGAGATGTGTGCAAACCTGGTGGCCAACTACAGGAAACATTTGACCTCTGTGATTGCCAACAAGGGAATTGCCACCAAGTACTAAGTCATGTTTTGTGAAGGGGATCAAATATTTATTTCCCTCATGAACATGCAAATCAGTGCATAATTTGTTAGACATGCATTTCTTATGAATTTTTTGTTGCTATTCTGTCTCTCAGTGTTACAAAACACCTACACCTACCATTCGATTTTTAGACTGATCATTTCTTTGTGAGTGGGCCAACATTTAAAATCAGCAGGGGATCAAATACTTATTTCCTTCACTGTATTCACATTGTGATGTGAAAGGAAAATGATAAATGGTTTTCAAAATTTTTTACAAATAAATATCTGAAAAGTGTGCCATGCATTTGTATTCAGCCCCCTTTACTCTGATACCCCGAACTAAAATGTACTGGAACCAATTGTCTTCAGAAGTCCACCTGTGTGTTATTTAATCTCAATATAAATACAGCTGTTCTGTGAAGCCCTCAGAGGTTTGTTAAAGAACATTAGTGAATAAACAGCATCATGAAGGCCAAGGAACACACCAGACAGGTCAGGGATAAAGTTGTGGAGAAGTTTTTAAAGCCGGGTTAGGTTATAAAAAAAATCTCAAGTAAAGAACATCTCACGGAGCATTGTTCAATCAATCATCCGAAAATGGAAAGAGTATGGCACAACTGCAAACCTACCAAAACATGGCCGTTCACCTAAACTGACAGGCCAGACAAGGACAGCATTAATCAAAGAAGCACCCAAGAGGCCCATGGTACAGTACGTCTAAAGAACTGGCATCAATGTTCGCTTGGGAGGTCTTTCGGTTACATGGGTTACCTAAAGTTATCGTCTCAGACGGGGTAGCCAGTTTGTATCCAGGTTTTGGCGAGCCTTTTGTACATAGTTGGGAATTCAGCTTTCTGTCTCCTTGGCATATCACCTGCAGCCCAATGGGGCCGCAGAATGGGACAACCAAGCCTTTGAACAGTTCCTACATAGCTATATTTCAGACCACCATAACAACTGGTTGGAACTGTTACCTTGGGTGGAGTTTGCTCATAACAACGCCATCAATGCCGCCTCCCGATTATCTCCGTCCATGGTGAAGTATGGGTCCCAGCCATCCATGTTGCCTGATACAATTGTTCCACAGGGAATTCCTGCATTTAAGGAACATCTTCGGGAATTCTGTTCCACTTGGGTGCAGATTCAAGAATCCTTGCAATGCTCCAGAGAGAGATACAAACTACATGTTTACCGCCAACGCCTACCTGCGCCCTCATACCAAGTTGGGGAAAGTGTCTGGCTGTCTTCCTGTAACCTCCAAATTCATGTTCCCTCACTAAAACTGGTGCCTCTGGATATTGGGCCTTTCCGCATAATCTGTAGAGTTAACCCATTGGCATACGCATTAGATCTTCCTTCCAACATGTGTATTTCCAACGTATTCCATGTTTCCTTATTAAAACCTTTGGTGTGTAAAGGTTATAACACCTCGGTACCACGCCCTCGTCTGGTTCAGATTGGCAACCATGAGGAATATGAGGTACAATCTATCACTGACTTCTGTAGGTTTTGTGGTTGTATACAATATCTAATTCACTGGAGGGATTACGGTCCGGAGGAATGCTCTTTGGTCTCATCCTCGGACATTTCTCCTCAGGCCTGATGTCTTTAAGGGGGGGGTTACTGTCAAGACTGGGCTCCTGCTACTTAACGAGCAGCTCTTTTCTTTCAGTACTCAGAAGCTGATCAGCTGTCAGTTAATTACCAGCCACAATAAATCAATCAATGCACATTTTTTTTTAATTACCAGCCACTTGTCTCTACAGTGACTTACCTGGATACCATTACCTGCCTCATTAGTCCAGCCTACAGCCAACCCTTTTTGCTATTTTAGCAGCTTAGCTCATTTCCTTCTTGCCCTTGCATGGTCTATGATCTCCAGTGTGTTCCTACCTGTGTTCTGTGCACAACTTGGTTTGGCTGACTTCTCTTCTGATTTCTGTTCATGATTTTTAGTTACCAAAGGATGCAACATGAAATACCATCTCAGATTATTGTTTACATTTAGTAACCTTGGTAACCAATTGATACCACAAAAATGCCAGCTTGGGACATTGTTTATGTTCGCTTACCATGGTTACCAAATGATGCCCCAAGTAATACCATCTCAGGCCATTGTCTTTGATCTCCAGTATATTCCTGCCTGTGTTCCTGTGTACAAGTCGGTCTGGCTGACTTCCCTTCCAACTCCTTCTCCTGGTTTTTGCTCCTGGCTACGCTGACTTCTGGTTTCCTGACCCTGCTTGTCTGATTACCCGCTCTGCCATCCAAACCCTGGTTTCTGTTTTTGACTACGTTCCTGAACTGTGTTATTTTTGCTATTTCATTAAAGGTGTGATTTTAACTGCACCTTCTGTCTCTGCCTGGTTTATGGTTCCTGACACCCTGAAACTGCACTCTGCACATAGCGCACTCCTGAACTCTGCACTCAGGATTGAGTTTGACACCCCTGCCCTAGAAAATAAAATAGTGGTAGTTCCAATTTTTTATATGAGGTTGCACAGAGTAAATAAAATACCCAACATGTCAAACCTTAAATTTGTGTGCACCTGTGAAACGGTGACAAACTTCAGTACCCTATATTTTCTAAAGGCAACGCTTTCAAGCTCCCTATAGGTCATCAATTCAGCGTTACAGAGGTCTGGTGCTAGAAATATTGCTCTTATTCCAGCATACGCTGTAATATGCAACATGTGTATCACAATTGCATTTTCATGCATAGATGCCCGATGTGTGCATTTGTGCTTGGCGGTGGGAGGCTCAATAAATTTTTTTGGGTGTAACTTTTTTAGGTTTGGCTATATCCAACTTTATTTGCCAGCGGCCACACATGTTATCACAGTGCAAATTCATTACAATATGTTTATGAACTAACTACATGAAGAACAGTCTATTTAAAAATGATTATTATTTCTTGGTCCTGGAGCGACAGATGTATATGTGCCTGGGTATATTAGGAACAGTGTACAGTTACACAAAATGTATGAGTATAGCACTTGTATTAGTGATGAATAACTCAATAAAGTTATAGATGGAATGTAAGGCCCTGCATAGTATGTTTTAGGCATTTTGAAAATGGTACTTTATGGTGAAAAAAAGAATAGTTTTGACAATTTACTTATTATTTGTTTCACATATATTGTATTCATTATATATACTCTTTCACGTATGAGGTGTTTAAAGACGGAGATCTTATAATACTTTGCTACTTTATATGCAATGAGAAGTAGGTAGGCAGCCATAACTGATTTACCTTCTGAAAATATAAATTGCTAAGCAGTTACTTTTAAAATGTAAAAGTCACCCATCCCAAATACAGTTAGGTCCATATATATTTGAACAAAGGCACACTTTTGTTTTTTTTCAGGTATTTACTCAAACATATTCAAGCTATAGTTATATAATGGATATGGGCTGAACATGCACACTCTCAGGTGTAATTTGAGGGTATGTACACCATGGTATGTAGCCACCCCCCTTTTTCAAGGGACCAAAAGTAATTGGACAATTGAATCAAAAGCTGTTTCATGGCCAAATGTGGGCTACTCCTTTGTTATTTCTTCATCAATTAAGCAGGTGAAAGGTCTAGAGTTGATTCTAAGTGTGGTATTTGCATTTGGAATCTATTGCTGTGAACCTACATCATGTGTTCAAAGGAGCTGTCCATGCAAGTGAAACAGGCCATTATAAGGCTTCAAAAATGAAACAAATCCATCAGAGAGATAGCAGCAACATTAGCAGTGGCCAAATCAACAGTTTGGTACATTCTGAGGAAAGAAGAACGCACTCGTGAGCTCAGCAACATAAAAAAGCATGGATGTCCATAGAAGACAACAGTGGTGGATGATCGCAGAATCCTTTCTATAGTAAAGAAAAAACCCATTCACAACATCCAGACAAGTGAAGAGCACTCTCCAGGAGGTGGGCATATCATTGTCAAAGTCTACAATCAAGAGAAGACTTCAAGAGAGCAAATACAGAGGGTTCACCACAAGGTGCAAACCATTCATAAGCCTGAAGAATAGAAAAGCCAGATTAGACTTTGCCAAAAAAACATCTAAAACATCCAGACCAGTTCTGGAAAAGCATTCTTTGGACGGATGAACCTAAGATTAATCTGTACCAGAATGACAGGAAGAAAAAAGTGTGGAGAAGGCTTGGAACAGCTAATGATCCAAAGCACACAAAGTCATCTGTAAAACATGGTGGAGGCAGTGTGATGGCACGGGCTTCCAGTGGCACTGGATCATTGGTGTTTACGGATGATGTGACAGAAGACAGAAGCAGCCAGATGAATTCTGCATTGTTTAAAGATATACTGTCAGGCCATATTCAGCCAAATGCAGCAAAGATGATTGGATGGCGCTTCACAGTACATATGGAAAATGATCCAAACACACTGCAAAATCAGCCCAGGAGCTTTTGAAGGAAAAGAAGTGAAATATTCTGCAATGGCCCAGACAATCACCTGATCTCATCCCAATTGAGCATGCATTTCACTTGCTGAAGAGCCTGGAAAAGCATCAAAAAGGAGGAAACCCAATCTTTGGTAATGTCCATGGGCTCCAGACTTCAGACAGTCATTGCCAGTAAAGGATTCTTAACAAAATATTAAAAATGAACATTTTATTTATGATTATATTCATTTGTCCAATTACTTTAGGTCCCTTGAAAAAGGGGGAGGGGTGGCTACTGTTAAGAGCAGTAATTCCTAAATCCTTCCTCCAATTTGGATGTACATAGCTTCAAATCAAACCTGAGAGTGTGCACTTTCAGCCCATATCCATTATATAACTATAGCTTGAATATGTTTTGGTAAATACCTGAAAAAAAACCCTAAAACTGTGCCTATGTCCAAATATATTTGGACCTAATTGTAAAAATGGTTTGTTCTAACTTGAATTTGTTGTATGATTGTCCTGGATCAGCCAGTCAGAAATTCCTGAAGCTGGAGACAGCCAGCCAACTAACATTTTCAGAAGGAGGTCAGTAAACAGCAGCCTCCACGTTTCTCTTATTACATATCTTTTTATCACTTTACAATTTATTACAGGGAAACTTAAGAACAGTTTTTGATAAACTGTATTCATTTGTTTTAGAATGTGTATGACTTAGTTTATAAACTAATTCTTCATATCATGATGTTTTTTTAATTAAATAAGCATTTAATACAATATGCTTCAATAACCATATGTTCAGACCATGCTAGGCAACATGTTTCTTTCGGACTTTTTTTGTTCAGATAAATTTAAAATAATGTTTTTGGCTATTTAATATGTATTACTTCATTATTGTTTCTGGACAGTAGATGAATTTATGGACTCCTTTTACAAGACTAATCCTTAACCGTTTCGCAGCCAGAGCAATTTTTGTTTTTTTGCACTTAAGTTTAGAAAAATAATTTTAGGATTGAAGATTACATAAAACTCCCAAAAGAATATAGATTTTCTGAAAGCAGACACCTGGAGAATAAAACTGAAGCAATTAAAATTTTTATGTCACACAGTATTACTGCAAAGATCTAGGAAAATAAACATTTCGGTAACATATACACTAAAGTTAAATTTAGCGCGCACAAGCGCAATGAATTACCCAATTTTTGGTAAAATCTATAAGACGAGGTTGCACCAAGTAAATAGATACCAAACATGTTAAAC
This sequence comes from Staurois parvus, assembly GCF_062004578.1. Taxonomy (NCBI): domain Eukaryota; kingdom Metazoa; phylum Chordata; class Amphibia; order Anura; family Ranidae; genus Staurois; species Staurois parvus. The sequence continues at coordinate 542,444 of NW_028318497.1, read as the reverse complement.
CTTAAATTTGCGTGCACCTGTGAAATGGCGACAAACGTCAGTACCCTATATTTTCCACAAGCAACACTTTAAAAGCCTCCTATAGGTCATCAGTTTAGCATTTGGCAGGTTAAAAATTCTGTACATACTCCATTTCTGGTGTTATTCTGGTTGCTTTAAAAACCCCTGGCGGAAGTCTGCACATGGACAATAAGGGTTACAGTTGTACACCCTACAGTGGATTTTATAAATCCAGATCTAGACACTCTGTAACATGGATACACTGTGGATCTATATATTAGGTACTCTTCATCCAGATGGTCTTAAGTCCCTTTATTTAAACTTTTGGAAATTTTTAAAGCTCTTATGTCCTTTTTATAGTTGAGTATACTTTATCACAGTTGACCATTAACACTGAGTGATTACATGAAAATGAGTAAGGTATGAGATATATTTCATATGCATCATTTTGTATACAATTAAGGTTTGTGTCTAGTTTTTTCTAGATTATATAGGAGAAACTGCCAAAATGCATAATATTTGCAATCCCATATTTTCAGTATGTAATGGATACAGTTTTAAATTAAGCCCACTGCTTTTTATTGATTCTGGCAGTGCAATACTTAATATTTTACTGGTTTTAAAGAACCGGGGATGTCCTCAACAGGACTTAAGTGGCTCTGACCTTTGTATTGTGACATGCCTAATGAAGAAGTGACATGCCACTTCAAGCTGCACTGCAGCTTGTTTAATGCAAAAACAATTGGGTGGTGAGGGTAGTGCAGGAAGGCCTAGACAGCTGATGGTAATAGGGGATTCTATAATCAGAAGGACTGATAGAATTATTTTGTCACCAGAATCGCCTCCAACGAATGGTTTGCGGTCTCCCTGGTGCCAGGGTTCGGCATGTGGTGGATCGGGTTGATAAACTACTGGTTTTGTATATAAATAATTGATGGTGCCACTGGATGCGTATATATGCAGAAGGGGGGAGAAAAAAAGAGCAGCTATCTAATCCTTGGAAACCAAGGTGATATATAAAGATGAATAATTAATTAAAACAGCGCTCCTAACCAAACTATCTCATACATGTGCAAACCCTCTTTATAATCAAAATTGTATCTACATCATTATTGGTGCAAAAATACTCAATAGACAAATTATGAGATTGTTGCAATGGTGGATGGAAAGATCTAACATCATTATAATATTTAGGTTTGCACAGAGTACAGATTTAATTTTTTTCCAATTATTGATGGTCATTACACACATTTTGTACAGCAGAGTATTTTTGCACCAATAATGATGTAGATACAATTTTGATTATAAAGAGGGTTTGCACATGTATGAGATAGTTTGGTGAGGAGTTCTGTTCTAATTAATTATTCACCTTGATAAATTACTGGGAGGGGCTGGGCATGACCCAGCTGTCTTGGTCCATCTTAGAACCAATGACAGAATACATGGAAAGTGGAGGATCCTTAAGAATCAATTTAAAGAACTAGGCTGCAAGTTGAAGGGAAGGACTTGCATGTTTCCCATTGAAATTTAAGCAAACTCTTGTACCCTCCTTGTGCATATCCATGTAATTGAGATGACTGCCACATTATCTCAGTGTGAAAACACTTTTACACATGCTGGATTGTTTTTGGAATGGATCATCTTGTCCTATACAACAATGCATACATTATTAAAACGGAATTCTCTTCTTGCTCGGCCCTCTTCTTTAAGCCTCCTAAAACTTAGTTTTTTTTTAGATATATTTTTTTTAAGTGCCATCTTCTGGCAGGTCCAGTGGTGTCATGGGCCCTTCTTCATGTAAGCACCACTCAGCACAGGAGTACTGTTAGCACAGGTTGTTTGACCAAACACCCTGAAGTGCATCCATGACAGTCCAGGCTCACAGGAAGTGGGTTGAATGATCCTTGTCTTTACTGAAACCAGAAAAGACCAATGGTACAAAATAAGAGTCAACGGGGATAGCAATGAAGCAGGATGAGCAATGAGGATGATCACATTTTTTAAAATGGGGGCTGGGTGTGTAATAATAATTAGAAAAAAAAAAATCAGTTTTAAGCTGTACAGTATATCAGTGCTTTAAATACATCACTGATGCGCTACAAGTATTAACATCAAGAGTAATGGCCTTAATGGCTGCACAAAAGCAAAAAAGGTTGTTAGTTTGAAACCTTGCACCCTTGAAACACAAGTCAGCAAGTTCCCATATTTCAGTCATGACAGGCTCCGTTTAAACCTAAGAGAGACATAAAATAGGCATGGAGCAGAGATGCAGAGAACTCTAGCAGGGAGATTTTACTTATGTAGATCCATATAGATATAAAAATAAGGTAGGTACTGCTAGTCTAATATTCAACTTAATAAAGCAAAATTCAGTTCTGGCAGGACTTAGAAGAATTTTTGTCTAAAAATTTAGTTTTTAAGAGCTTTGATTTTCATTTCATTTGATTTTCTAATTATAAGTGGGACCAAAGTGACCAATCAGCCAATTTTCAGTGATATGAAAATTTGAAGGAATAGGATGGAAAATTTTCTCAAACACATTTCTAACAGTGAATGTGATTTTTATTTGGGAAAGTCCATTCACTCCAAAATCACATTAAAAGAAATTGGTTTCGAAAGACATGTCATTGAATGTACTGATGATAATTTTTGTACAAATGTTTGTATTGAACGCTCTTTAGCCATTAGGCAGCAATAAACTGGCAGTTTTTTCCTATGCCTTTTATAACTGCACAGTATACAGATCTACATCTTTTACAATTGTACATCAAACGGCGATGCTGCTTATAATCAGTGTTAGTTTTGAGTTTAAAGTCAATGGCACTGGCTGCTACAGTGAAATATCACTCACCTTCCACTGCCAATTGAGGGAAAAGCAATTGACTTAATTTTCTTCTCATCTGCTAAAGCCAGGCAGTTCTTCACTGTCTTTTCCAGCAGCTCTTCACACTTGTCAGAGCCCCAGCTTGGACTGTTGCAGTGGATTACAAACTTTGCAGGCAGCCCATGGCCTGAACTCACAGCAGCTAATCAAAAACAGAACACACACAGATAAGTTTTTCACCCTTATAAATTCTGTTTAACATTCTACAGTATTTCATCACAGACCGTTGTTTAGATAGATGAAGAGTATGTCTCACATCATTTTAAGGGCTGTCATACACAGACAGGTCTCTTATTAAAAATGAGAGACTTGTCAATTTAGCTGCATCACTTGGACCCCTTGTGACTTTTTGCCCTAATTGGTTGGCAAGCTAATGTGGTAGAATTAAATACATTTTATTAAGAAAGTACTGCAGATCTGCAGGTGTTTCCCCACAATTGATCTATAAGGCAGAGACTTTTCCAAGTGCTGCACAGCTGATTACCAACGATCCTTTACACCATTATTAAATACTGTTCTATGTATAGGTTGAGTATGCAAAAACATCTGTTTTTTTAAATGATTCATGCATCAACTTACTGAAGCTTTTTAAACAAAAATAATTAAAAAATGGTATTACACAACTTCGTTGGTCTAATCATAAATTCTTTACTTGGAGGGACAGGCCTGGCACCCTGTTGGCACGCAAGCTGACTCCTAGACATTCCCAGACGGCCCTCCCCAAGCTCAGACTGGACAACGGTTCGTTATCCCAGGATCCGGGTAAGATCCTCCACAAATTCCAGTCTTTTTACTCTCAGCTTTATAGTTCGCCCACGGGGGGTTGTTCTTCTTCCTCTCTGGAGGCTTTTTTGGAGTCTCTCATTTCCCCCCCTCCGGGAGGCACATAGGGAGCTAATGGAACAACCTATCTCCTGTGAAGAAGTTGGGAATGCGGTGAAATCCCTGGCCTCTCATAAGGCCCCGGGACCGGATGGTCTTCCCAATACTTACTATAAAGCTTTCCTGGACATTCTGATACCCCATATGGCCCTGTACTTTAATTATTTGCGGGAGGGGGGAGTGGTTCTCCCAGAGGAAAATAAAGCATTCATTAGTGTCATTCCCAAGCCTTTCAAGGATGCCGCTGTGGTCTCCAATTACCGGCCTATTTCTTTAATTAATTGTGATTTAAAGATTCTTACTAAAATTCTGGCCTTACGGCTCCATAACTTCTTGGCTTTATACATTCATGATGACCAATCTGGATTCATAAGTGGTCGACAAACATCGGACCAAATTAGGCGGACTATAGCTTTGCTGTCAGCTGTGCAGTCCAATTGGGATGGATCGTCGCAAAGGGAAATTTTATTACTGTCACTGGATATTCAGAAGGCATTCGACAGTCTGTCCTGGGACTATTTGTTTAGAACGTTGGACAGGTTTGGCCCTTATTTTACGACGCTGTTGCGGGCCCTCTATTCTACCCTGTCAGCTCAAGTTTCCATTCGTGGACATAAATCAGTCCCTTTTTCGATAGAGCGAGGAACTAGACAGGGATGTCCTCTTTCTCCGTTGCTCTTTGCGTTGGCGATGGAACCTCTTGCGATTGCTATTCCTCTATAGCGGGTGTTATCTGTGGTCAAAGGGTTCATAAATGCGCCCTATTTGCCGACGATGTTCTTATGTACTTATCTGATTCCCGAATGTCTCTACCTGGTTTCTTCCATCTGTTTCATCGGTTTTCTGAGGTCTCCGGTCTTACGCTCAACTAATCTAAAACTGTTGCTTTAAATATCTCGTTACCCGATTCAGAGGTTCGCTACTGCCGGGAAAACTTTGATTTTCAGTGGGCCCCTGGTTCTCTCCTCTATCTGGGGATTCTTCTTACAAAACCTTTCTCGGAGCTGTACCAGGCCAACTATCTCCCGCTTTTCAAACGACTTAAAAATGACTTACTAGCCTGGCAGGATCTTTCACTTTCCTGGTTCGGTAGAATTAATTCTAATAAAATGACCTTCCTACCTAGATTATTATACTATTTCAGGACGTTACCAATTCTGATTCCCAAACGAGAACTAGTCTTACTACAGGCTGCAGTCTCCAGATTTGTATGGAGGGGAAAGCGCCCTAGGCTGAACAAATCTACCTTATTTTCTTTGAAGAGGCATGGTGGTTTGGGACTCCCTAATCTTTTCACATACTTTCAGGCGGCCCAAATAGCACAACTATCTTGTACTACGTCCAGGGGATATGTCCCCCAATGGGTTGGGATTGAGGCTCTTTCGTGCCGTCCATATGCTATTGGTACTCTCATGTGGCTTCCCAATAGATTGCGCCCTCCTATTTTGTGTCCTACTCTATCCTATTCATTGTCAGTGTGGGATAGATGGCGAGCTCGTAAACCTTTCTTCTCTCCGCATACCCCGTTGGCTCCGGTGTTTGGTAATCCTGAGTTTGCCCCGGGTTTGTCTTTTGCGAGGTTCCAATGGTGGATTAATAAGGGGTTGCTACGTATTGGTGATTATTTGGATGGGGTTCGCCCACGGTCTCTTCATTATTTTGTGAATTTTTGTGGGATGCCTCGTGGAGAGATATTTCGTTACCGTCAAATTCGCTCTTTTATTGATAGCAAACTTAGACTTCTCACAGAACCTTGTGCGCTTACTTCCCTCGAGGTCTCCTGTGGGGCAAGTGGGATGATGCGAGGTCGCTTGTCCATTGTTTATGCTTTGTTGGTTGATCCCCTAACTAAATTATCTTACATGATTCTATGGGAACGGGATTTAAATAGTTCGTTGGATTTGGATACCTGGCGGACTGCGGCCCATGCCCTATCGAAGATTTCGATTAACACTGATCTTGTTGAGTCTAATTACAAAACGCTACTTCATTGGTATTTGGTTCCTGCTCGCCTAGCCATAATGTATCCTTCCGTTTCATCTGGCTGTTTCCGACGCTGTGGTCAAGAGGGCACCATGTTCCACGTCTGGTGGAAATGTCCAGTCGTGAGTAGGTTCTGGATCCGCATATTTAATTTTCTTTACTCAGTGACAGGAATTAATATCCGTAGATCGCCGGAAGTGGCCTTGTTTAATATACTACCCTCTGATGTTCCCAAAAAATCGATTAAATTAATTTTATATATCATTTTGGCGGCTCGCATTACCATAGCTAGGAGTTGGAAGCAATCCTTGATCCCACTGGATAGGGTGAAACAAAAACTCAACTGGATAATGGTTAATGATAAACTGACGAGCATCGTCTCTGATGATGTGTCCAGATTTGAGAGGACTTGGGATCCTTGGATTACTTATATTACTGTATCGTGAGCTGGCAGCTGACCCCCCCCTCTTATATTTTTTTTTTTTCTCTTTTTTCTTTTTCTTTCAATTAAGAGTACTCTCCTTTTCGTCTCTCTTCCTCTCTTTTTCTACTATTTGTTGAAACACCTTTTTTTCTCTCTGTTATTTTTGGTCCATTTTGACTTAATTTTTGTTTATTGATCTATGAAACCTGTATGTTTTGATGGCAACGACATTTTGTATGTGAATTGTGATGCTATTGTCTGCTAATTTTTTTTATTTATCTACCAGTGTTATGCTTATGATTCTGAATCTTGTTCCACCTTGTGGGTGGGCCCTTTCTTTTTCTCTTTTATTGTTTGCCATCTTGTTTTACGTTTTACTATGTTTGTTTCTCAATAAAAATATTTAAATATAAAAAATGGTATTACAAACATATATACATGATTTTCCATTTCCGGGGTGCGCCCCGACCTACCTGCGCCACCATTGGTAGGTACAGCTGTCGATCACCGGGTCCTGGCCGGAGATTCCTCACCAGCACCCAGCGATCACCGATGAACAGTGAAAGGGGAGAGCTCTGTGTGTGAACAACACAGATCTCTCCCCTGTCAGCACCAGCATGCAGCTTTGTATAACTCTGTATAGCAGAGCAATACAAAGCAGCATGTTTCCCTAGTAAAACACATATGGCAAACACAGTAAAAGACACAGAGCCCAGTTAACCCTTTGATCGCCCCAGATGTTAACGCCTTCCTGCCCAGTGTCATTAGTATAGTGTCAGTGCTTTTTATTACAGTTGTGTCCAAAATTATTCAACCCCCAATGCTGTAAAGGGGTTTAGGGACTATAGTGTACATTTGGAATTGTATTCAGAATCAAATCCTACAAGGACGTTGTAACTACCCAAATGCAACTAAAATTACATCAATTGTTTATGTAATACAGTAGTAAATGGTTCTTATGTGGTTTCTTCATTGCCACAATTATTCAACCCCTTAAAGACTACCACTCTGAAGAACAGAGGTTCATACAGGTGCTTTCCATCAGGTATTGAAAACACCTGTGGATGTCACCGAGCAGCAATCAAGCATAATAAGCACCAATTAGGCAGCTTTAAAATGACTGTGATACTCAGCTCCTTCTAGACATTTACTGGTGTGGTTACAAACATGGTGAAGGCAAGAGAATGGTCCAGGAAGACAAGAGAAGAGGTGATTTCTCTTCACAGGAAGGGCAATGGCTATAAGAAGATTGCAAAGATGTTAAACATACCAAGAGACACCTTAGGAAGCATCATTCGCAAATTCAAGGCAAAGGGCACTGTTGAAACGCTACCTGGTCGTGGCAGAAAGAAGATGCTGACTTCGACTGCTGTGCGCTACCTGAAGCGTAGAGTGGAGAGAAGTCCCCGTGTGACTGCTGAGGAACTGAGAAAAGATTTGTCAGATGTGGGTACAGAAGTTTCAGCCCAGACAATAAGACGCACACTGCGTAATGAAGGCCTCCGTGCCAGAACTCCCAGGCGTACCCCCTTGCTGTCTCCAAAGAATAAGAAGAGTCGACTGCAGTATGCCAAAAGCCATGTGGACAAACCACAAAAGTTGTGGGATAGTGTTCTGTGGACTGATGAAACAAAATTAGAACTGTTTGGGCCCATGGATCAACGCTATGTTTGGAGGAGGAAGAACAAGGCCTATGATGAAAAGAACACCTTGCCTACTGTGAAGCATGGTGGAGGGTCAATCATGCTTTGGGGCTGTTTTGCTTCTGCAGGTACAGGGAAGCTTCAGCGTGTGCAAGGTACCATGAATTCTCTTCAGTACCAGGAGATATTGGATGGAAACGTGATGCAGTCCGTCACACACCTGAGGCTTGGGAGACGTTGGACCTTTCAACAGGACAATGATCCCAAGCATACCTCCAAGTCCACTAGAGCATGGTTGCAGAGGAAAGGCTGGAACATTTTGGAGTGGCCATCGCAGTCACCAGACTTAAATCCGATTGAGAACCTCTGGTGGGACTTAAAGAAAGCAGTTGCAGTGCGCAAGCCTAAGAATGTGACTGAACTGGAGGCCTTTGCCCATGAAGAATGGGCGAAGATACCCGTAGATCGCTGCAAGACACTTGTGTCAAGCTATGCTTCACGTTTAAAAGCTGTTATAACTGTAAAAGGATGCTGTACTAAGTACTAAGATTGAATGTCACTTGGGGGTTGAATAAAACTGATAATGCTGTGAGCACAGAAAAGACATTTGTGGTTATTTCATTATAACTGTTATGTTATATTTGTCTGACCTACAAGTGCCTCTTTAATGTAAATGTAAGCAAGATGACTGAATGATCAAAAGCAATGTCAAACTGGCCAAAACACTCAATTTCAGTGGGGGTTGAATAATTTTGGACACAACTGTAGCACTGATCACTGTATTGGTGTCACTGGGGATGTCAGTGGCAGTTAGTCAGTTCCCCCCCAATGTCAGAATGACAGAAATTCCAGTATATATACCGTTACTTGTAGACGCTATAACTTTCACGTAAATCAATTAATTTACACGTATGGGGATTTGTTTTAGCAAAGACATGCATCAGAATACATTTTACCCTAAATTTATGATGGAATTTGATTTTTAAAATTTTTTTATTGGACATGTTTAATAGAAAAATGTCAAAAATATTGTCTTTTTTTTAAATTGTTGATTTTGTTTTGTTTATTGTGCAAAAAATAAAAAACCCAGAGGCGATCAAATACCACTGAAAGAAAGCTCTATTTGTAGGAAAAAAAAGGGCATAAATTTCCTTTGGCTGCAATGTTGCATGACTAGACACACTAGACACTACCAAGTTGAAACTCAAAAATGTATAACTAGTGGATTAAATTAATAAATGTAATTAGTTATACATATATGACCACAATGATTATGGTACCAAGGACTGCTGTACTGAAAAAGGAGGTGAGCGCACAATAGAGCATTATTCATTCTGCAGCCATCCATGTGTTGGAATAAATCCATTTGTTTGTTTTTATAATATTTCATGAAAGGAGGACTTTTCTTTATTATATGTTTCTGGACACATGCTGATGGGATATATTGCTTATGGATTGAGGGAATTTATTGTTTTTGGTCATTAATATATTTCATTTAATTTAGGAGGATGATTTAAATAATTTTTTGACACAACTGTATGGTATAAAATTTTATGGATTCACATAATTCTTTAGTATAATAATTAATTAGCACGGGAGCGCAGCACTATTGTTTGATTATATATGTAAACAAAATGAGTAGTGAGACATTCTTTGCCAGCTTTTTGTTAACAAGTGAGGGACATGGCGAGTGCTTAGGCTGTTTTCAACAACATGTTAAAAAGGAATGGAACAGGGAAGGGGGAAAATATATCCATCCACCAACAACAACAGACTTCATTGGCACAATATGAGATAATAGTTAAAATGTAATCATTTTATTCCAAATATCCTTAAAATATCAATAACACTTCTAAAAAATCTGGGCCCCTCCCTAGTATAAAAACATATACAATACTCACTACTAGATTGGTAATCTCAAAAAACCTAAAGTACAATATGTATTCTACACAAATATGTGGCACATGATGTACAGGTCGAGTTCTCCATATCCAGATGTCAAGCAGGAGATGTATATATCAGTAGTGAAAATGACACCAATGATTTATATGTGCTTCTGAATTTTCCCACTGCCACCAATGCAAGAAATGTCCCTACATTGGTGGTCCATTGGAGGAAGAATCTCCTTTTACATTGGTGGTCAGTGGGAATAATAAATGTCACACTGACTCCAATAGACTATAAGGGAGATTCTTTTTCCACTGACCCCTAATGTAAGGAAGGTTATATATATCAACCATATGGCTTTGTTTTTATTGGGAACAACATATTTTCTATGTTATTGTCATTAGGGTAGTGTAATGATTGCCTGTTTGCTGCTCCATATAGCAACAATTGGTAGCCTTATAGTGTATTACAATTGTTGATGTTTTCTTGAAAACAGGTCTTTCTTCATTATATTAAGCTCTGGTTCTGACATGTGTTCAGCAGTGCACTTCCAAACATTTGTATATAGTAGTTTAGATGTGCGGAGCATTAGGTATTATACAAAGACCCCTTATCATTGTACCAAATCTCCATTCTTAAAAACCTGGGTCTTTCTGACTAAGTTTTCAGTACACAGGTCGGAATGAGGCCTAAATATTATTTTACATTTCTATTTAAAACATATCTATTCTGCATTCAAAGCTCCCAAATAGTACATTGCTTGAAGACTTAAAGATTTAAATGTTTAACATTTCTCAGCAAACATGACAATAAAAAGTAACCTAAGTGTTGATATTCAGAGTTTGCTGTTCGATGTCAAGATTCATCTGCAAGTTTAAAGTTAAACAGTCCAAGACACTGCTGTGCATTAATATTGCAATATGTGCAAGTAATTGAAAGCCAGTGTTCTTCAAATCAACATCTTTCAAAAGGTGACCGAAAACCTGCTTTTATTTGGTATGAATACACTCCTTCTCGGCCCGTTATTGCTTTTCTTTTTTTGCACAGACATAAAAGAGCTATCATTAAGGACCAAGATTGAAGTGTTTGCAGGAAAACTAGGGTCACCTATAAATTTCATGGAGTACGGGGAGTACCAAGAACAATTGTGTAGTTGGGCGTTGTTCCCTAACATATTGAAGAAGTTGAGCTCTGGACATTTCCAATTTGTTCTAATTTATGTTCCACTGTTTCATTTGGCATATGGAGAATGCATCATAAATTCAGGAGAAATCTAATAAAACAACCTGACATTCCTGTAATCAGATGGGGAATTATATGCAAAATGTGGCCAATATGGCAGCTTAAATGTTTCACCTTCACACAACGACTTTTATTCTTGAGTTAGAATCGAACCATGATGTGAGTCTGTTAAGTTTTGTCGTTCTTAAAAATAGAAACTGTGTACGTTTAGTGAACTTTGCAGGTTAATGGTAAGAGTCCTGCATTTTACAAATAAGCTAGTATCACAGTTGGTAAAGGAATTCTGGTTCAAAGTGCACAGCAGTTCACAGCTTAATGCTGATGTTATGAAACACCTGATAGATGATACAGTGAAAGCAAAAAATATTTTGATGACTAGGAGAAAGCATTTCACTGTAATTTATATAAATAATAAAGTACAAAAATTCAAGCAGCTAATACAATCAATGTAATTGGTCCTAATAGGCTAAAGATAAACTCCACCAAAAAATATATATTTTGGATGGAGTAGAATGGGGGTAAATTTGGTGCTGGGGCTTTACTGTGTTGTATTAATCTTCCTCCAACCTACAATTTCTCTGGAAATCCTGGCTTTTCACTTAAATCATTACTTTATACTTCTAAGTAGGCTACCTACTGTTAATTTCTAGAATCCATTAAAAGGTACATATGTCTAATGTTTTTGTGTGATAAATTTCATCAGAGCCATAAGGTGGGAAAGATTGCTGCCAGGGTCCCACACATCAGTGAACACCAGCTGGGGGAACCAGACAGACAATGTCCATCTATATACAGTCAGGTCCATAAATATTGGGACATCGACACAATTCTAAAATTTTTGGCTCTATACACCACCACAATGGATTTGAAATGAAACGAACAAGATGTACTTTAACTGCAGACTGTCAGCTTTAATTTGAGGGTATTTACATCCAAATCAGGTAAACGGTGTAGGAATTACAACAGTTTGCATATGTGCCATCCACTTCTTAAGGGACCAAAAGTAATGGGACAGAATAATAATCATAAATCAAACTTTCACTTTTTAATACTTGGTTGCAAATCCTTTGCAGTCAATTACAGCCTGAAGTCTGGAACACATAGACATCACCAGACGCTGGGTTTCATCCCTGGTGATGATCTGCCAGGCCTCTACTGCAACTGTCTTCAGTTCCTGCTTGTTCTTGGGGCATTTTCCCTTCAGTTTTGTCTTCAGCAAGTGAAATGCATGCTCAATCGGATTCAGGTCAGGCGATTGACTTAGCCATTGCATAACATTCCACTTCTTCCCCTTAAAAAACTCTTTGGTTGCTTTTGCAGTATGCTTTGGGTCATTGTCCATCTGCACTGTGAAGCGGAGTCCAATAAGTTCTGAAGCATTTGGCTGAATATGAGCAGATAACATTGCCCAAAACACTTCAGAATTCATCCTGCTGATTTTGTCAGCAGTCACATCATCAATAAATACAAGAGAACCAGTTCCATTGGCAGCCATACATGCCCACACCATGACACTACCACCACCATGCTTCACTGATGGGGTGGTGTGCTTAGGATCATGAGCAGTTCCTTTCTTTCTCCATACTCTTCTCTTCCCATCACTCTGGTACAAGTTGATCTTGGTCTCATCTGTCCATAGGATGTTGTTCCAGAACTGTGAAGGCTTTTTTAGATGTCGTTTGGCAAACTATAATCTGGCCTTCCTGTTTTTGAGGTTCACCAATGGTTTACATCTTGTGGTGAACCCTCTGTATTCACTCTGGTGAAGTCTTCTCTTGATTGTTGACTGACACACATACACCTACCTCCTGGAGAGTGTTCTTGATCTGGCCAACTGTTGTGAAGGGTGTTTTCTTCACCAGGGAAAGAATTCTTTGGTCATCCACCACACTTGTTTTCCGTGGTCTTCCGGGTTTTTTGGTGTTGCTGAGCTCACCGGTGCCTTCCTTCTTTTTAAGAATGTTCCAAACAGTTGTTTTGGCCATGCCTAATGTTTTTGCTATCTCTCTGATGGGTTTGTTTGGTTTTTTCAGCCTAATGATGGCTTGCTTCACTGATAGTGACAGCTCTTTGGATCTCATCCTGAGAGTTGACAGCAACAGATTCCAAGTGCAAATAGCACACTTGAAATAAACTCTGGACCTTTTATCTGCTCATTGTAATTGGGATAATGAGGGAATAACACACACCTGGCCATGGAACAGCTGAGAAGTCAATTGTCCTATTACTTTTGGTCCCTTAACAAGTGGGAGGCACATATGCAAACTGTTGTAATTCCTACACCGTTCACCTGATTTGGATGTAAATACCCTCAAAATAAAGCTGACAGTCTGCAGTTAAAGCACATCTTGTTTGTTTCATTTCAAATGCATTGTGGTGGTGTATAAAGCCAAAAATGTTAGAATTGTGTCGATGTCCCAATATTTATGGACCTGACTGTAAAAAAAAGGAAGACACATTTTTGAGTACAAGCACTTTTCAAATTTGTCATTCCCAGATAATTTTACCTGCTCTGCACCTTTCCTACAAGGCTCTGATGCAAGATTTAAAGTATATCTAAAGACAAAGCTCTTTCTTTCAGTTTTGGATAGAGTTTAGAATTATTCAAACAGATGTCAGGTTTCTGCTGCTGGGGAGATTCTCCCTCTTTATTTGCCCTTGTGTCTACTGTCAATGGGACAGAAAGTGTTGAGAATGGAACATACATACCGCTGTCACCAGAACAGGAAGAGAGTGGAAATCTTTCAAAGGGTAACCTGTTTTGATGACAACTAAGAGGATTTCCTCAACTTTTCGAGAGATCTCCTCTCACTTCCTATTGTATCTCCAAGACACAAAGTAGAAGTAAATCTTCTCCACGGGACAAAAAACAAATGATCCTTAGACTAAAACCTAGGTACACTTTAAATCCAGGAACCCTATATATGAATTTTGAATCACTGACCTGGTGTTCCAGGTCAGTAGGTGAATTAAAAATTCAGACCTTACTCTAATGTGTTTGATACAGTGACTCAAAACCAATGAGTCACCATAAAAGCTAGTGAATTATCATTTTCTAGTGGACAGCCCTCTCATTTCAATGATGACAGGTTTACCTTAGAAGAAAATTCCCCTGGGTTGATACAGTAATATTTCATTTTTAATGATTCTCTACTCCCCAAATGTAGACTTTACACACACACACACTTACACATATACTTACCACCAGCAACATCTAAAGGTCCATTCTTTTTTTTCAGTTCAATTACTGCTTCTAAAAACTCTTTGCCTCCTTTCTTCTCTAAGGCACTACCTATACAGAAACAACAGATAGGTCCTATTTAATATTTCAAATATTGTATTATTTATTCATACATCCACTTCTGATCAACTTTCTTTATTCATACTTGAAACTTCAAAAGAAAATCAAAGTAAGCTTTATATATTTCTCTTATATATGTATATGTGTGTATATATATATATATATATTTTTTTTTTTTTTTAATTGAATCCAAACCTCCAGTAAGAAGGTTGCCAAGCAACTGATAATTCAAATATATGTGAATTGTATCAGCTAGAACAACAACAAATAACTAACTGTGCTACAGTTTGGCCGTCACGTGGGTATACCCGTGGTTTTTGTGCAGGTTACCCACAGTTTCCCACAGACTTGCTATTATGTGCCTCGTTTTCAGTGCATTTTCTGAAAGGGCACCAAAGATATATCACACGGGACTTTTGGTGTACTTTCATAAAATGCGGAAGACACAAGCTAACTTTAAAAAAAACTCATGCCAGATAGTACCACTTAAACACACTAAATTGAGATCTCTTTTAAGTGGTTATACAATCAGTTATCAGACTGCAGAAAGTACAAGTCTATGAGGACTAAATTACCAATAAAACACAGCACAGATGCTATAATATATTTTCTGTATAGGTATTTCTAAAGAGTAATAATGTGATTTGACTTTGAATTTCAATCCATAAACACACCATTAATTTAAATTGACAAGCATTTAGCAAGCTATTTGTTGCTTTCCCATTCCAAATCATGGACTACAGCATTGACATTACAGAGCTTTTTTTGTGTCAATGTTTCCCTATGCAAACAAAACAATGAAGTTTATTGCAGCACGTAGACTTTTACAGTGAATGAATGCACTTTAGCCATTGATCCTCATTTATAGAGATTAAACTCGAAAAATTAGAATATCATGCAAAAGTTTATTTCAGTAATGCAACTTAAAAGGTGAAATTAATATATAAAATAGGCTCATTACATGCAAAGCAAGATAGTCCAAGCCGTGATTTGTCATAATTGTTATGATTATGGCTTACAGCACATGAAAACCCCAAATCCACAATCTCAGAAAATTAGAATATAACATGCAATCAATAAAACAAGGATAGTACATTATTATTATTATACAGTATTTATAAAGCGCCAATAGTTCGCTCAGCGCTGTACATTACAAAGGGGGACAGAACATGTGACAGAACAATACCAATACAATGCAAAACATGAGGGGATCGAGGGCCCTGCTCTTTCAAGCTTACAATCTAGGAGGGAGGGGATGGTGGCACAGGAGGAGATAGCTGTGGGGGATGGAGTGGTAGGAAGAGTGGAGGAGGTCGGCAAGTTAGCAGGGGGTGGGGTAGGCTTCCCTGAAGAGATAGGTTTTCAGGGTGCGCCTAAAGGAGAGGAGAGTAGGTGATAATCTGATGGGTTGGGGCAGGGAGTTCCAGAGGATGGGTGACACCCTGGAGAAGTCCTGGAGGCGGGCATGGGAGGAGGAGACCAGGGAACTAGAGAGAAGGAGGTCTTGTGAGGAGCGGAGTGTGCGTGCTGGGCGGTACTTGGATATTAGGTTAGTGATGTAGTTCGGGGCAGTATGGTGGACAGCTTTGTACGTCAGCGTTAGCATTTTGAATTTGATCCGTTGCGCAATCGGAAGCCAGTGGAGGGATTGGCAGAGGGGGGTGGCGGAAACGGAGCGGTTGGAAAGGTGAATGAGTCTGGCAGCCGTATTCAGGATGGACTGAAGCGGGGATAGCCAGCGGCGAGGCAGGCCAGTGAGGAGGGAGTTGCAGTAGTCGAGTCGTGATATGATGAGGGAGTGGATGAGCTGTTTAGTGGTTTTTGGAGTTAGGAACGTGCGGATTTTGGCGATGTTGCAGAGGTGGAGTCTGCACGAGTTTGTTAAAGAGTGGACTTGGGGCTGGAAGGATAGGTTGGAGTCCAAAATGACACCAAGTACTCTGGCCTGCGGGGCGGGTTTGATGGTGGCGTTGTTGGACATGATGGAGAAGTCAATGGGGGGTGGTGTCCGGGCTGGAGGGAAGACAAGAAACTCGGTTTTGGAGAGGTTCAGTTTAAGGAAGTGGAGCGACATCCAGTCTGATATGTCGCTCAACAGGTGTGTGATTCGGGCGGAGACCGAGGGGGTGAGGTGGGGGGTTGAGAGATAGATTTGTGTGTCGTCGGCATAGAGGTGGTAGTTGAAGCCGTGAGAGTGTATGAGTTGGCCAAGGGAGGAGGTGTAGATGGAGAAGAGAAGGGGCCCGAGGACAGAGCCTTGAGGGACCCCAACAGAGAGGGGGAGTGAGAGGGAGGTGGTGGCATTATAGGTAACGCTGAAAGAGCGTTGTGACAGGTAGGATGAGAGCCAGGAGAGAGCAGAATCTCTGAGGCCGAGGGAGTGTAGTTTTTTGAGGAGGAGGGGGTGGTCGACTGTGTCAAAGGCCGCAGAGAGGTCAAGGAGTAGGAGCACTGAATAGTGGCCATTAGCTTTGGCGGTTAGCAGGTCGTTGGAGAGTTTGAGTAAGGCAGTTTCGGAGTGAGTGTAGGGGAGTGTAAGGAGTGTAGGGGACGGAAGCCGGACTGTAGGGGATCGAGGAGGTTGTTGTCGTTGAGGTGAGAGCATAGGCGGGCGTAGACTAGGCGCTCGAGGAGTTTAGATGTAAATGGCAGCAGGGAGATGGGTCTGAGGTTGTTCGGGTCATTGGGGTCCAGGGAGGGCTTTTTAAGTATGGGGGTGATGTGTGCATGTTTCAGAGGGGAAGGGAAAGTGCCGGAGGAGAGTGAGAGATTGAAGATGTGGGTGAGGGAGCGTAGGATGGAGGGGGAGGGAGGTTGTAGGAGTTGTGAGGGGATAGGGTCAAGGGGGCAGGTGGTGAGGCGGGCATCAGAGAGGATCTTCGAGACTTCTTCGATGGTAGTAAAGTCAAAGTTGCGGAGTGTTGGGGGAGCTTCAGTATGAGGAATGTAGGGTGGGGTGGGAGAGGAGGTCAGAGCAGTGGTGGGGCCGTGGGAGAGGGGTGTAGAGGGGGTAGCTGAGTGAGGGGGAAGGGGGTTGGAGGGAGTTTGAGCAGCGACGAAGTCCCTGTGGGTTATGTCGAGGGGGAGGGGGGATGAGGGGGTAGCTGTGTGAGAGGGGACGGGTTGAGAAGGCGTGTGAGTTGCGGCAATGTCCTTGCGAATTGTGTCAATCTTGTTTTTGAAGTGATTGGCAATCTCAAGGGCAGTGAGTGAGGTGCTGGGTGGAGGTGGGGGTGGCGAGAGTAGAGAGTTGAAGGTGGAGAAGAGTCGGCGAGGATTGGAGGAGAGGGCCTTGATGAGGGTCAGGAAGTAGGCTTGTTTGGCAGTATGGAGGGAGGAGGTGTAGGTGTGGAAGGCAGATTTGTATCAGGTGAAGGCTTGTTGGGATTTGGTTTTGCGCCATAGTCGCTCCAGGGCACGACTGTGTCGTTTGAGGGTTTTGGTGTGATCAGTCTGCCAGGGCTGGAGCGGTCGGGGTCTGATGTTGCGTGTGGTTAAAGGCGCTAGTGAGTCAAGGGCTGTTGACAGCGCATTGTTGTAGGCGGTCATAGCCAAGTCGGGGTAGGACAGGGGGAGGATGCGGTCATGGAGTTGATCAACTGCGGAGTGGAGGGAGGCAGGGTTAAGGTTGCGGAGGTTACGGCTGGTAGTAGTGTGACATTTGGAGGGGTAGGCGTTGGGAGGATGAGGAGATAGAGAAGGTAATCAGGTTGTGGTCAGAGAGAGGGAAGGGGGTGTTAGTGAGGTTGTGGGGAGCGCAGCGGTTGGAGAAGACAAGATCAAGGATATTACCGTCGGAGTGGGTGGTGGATTGTATGCACTGTGCAAGTGCAAAGGAGGAGGTTAAGTGGAGGAGACGGGCTGTGTCCGGGTTGTCGAGGTTGACAGGGATGTTGAAATCCCCAAGGATGATAGTGGGTAGCTCAGAGGAGAGGAAGAAGGGTAGCCAGGAGGAGAAGTCTTCCAGGAAGCGGGGTATGGATCCAGGAGGCCGGTATATCACAGCAATCTTCAGGGGGGTTGGGGAGAATAGTCGGACGCAGTGGGCCTCGAAGGAGGAGAAGGATAGGGAGGGGGGGTTTGGGAGGACTCGGAAGGTGCTCAGCGGTGACAGGAGCAGGCCAACCCCACCACCTTTACGACCGTTGGGCCTGGGTGAGTGGGTCCAGGTGAAACCGCCGTAGGAGAGTGCAGCAGGGGAGGTAGAGTCAGTGGGCTGGATCCATAGAACAATATCGGACCTCTGAAAAGTATAAGCATGCATGTGTACTCAGTACTTGGTTTGGGCCCCTTTTTCATCAAATGACTGCCTCAATGAGGCATAGCATGGAAGCTATCAGCCTGTGGCATTGCTAAGGTGTTATGGAAGACCAGGATGCTTCAATCGCGGCCTTCAGCTCTTCTGCACTGTTTGGTCTCATTGCTCTCATCTTTCTCTTGGTAATGCCCCATAGATTCTCTATGGGGTTAAGATCAGGCGAGTTTGCTGGCTAATCAAGCACAGTAATCCCACGGTAATGGAACCAGGTTTTGGTGCTTTTGGCAGTGTGGGCAGGTGCCAAGTCCTGCTGCAAAATGAAGTCAGCATCCCCATAAAGCTCGCCTGCAGAAGGAAGCATGAAGTGCTTCAAAATCTCCTGGTAGACGGCAGCATTGACCCTGGACTTAATGAAGCACAGTGGACCAACACCAGCAGATGTCATGGCTCCCCAAATCAACACAGACTGTGGAAACTTCACACTGGACTTCAAGCATCTTGCAGTGTGTGCCTCTCCATTCTTCCTCCATACTCTGGGTCCTTGGTTTCCAAATGAGATGCAAAAGTTGCTCTCATCAGAAAAGAAGACATTGGACCACTGAGCAACAGACCAGGTCTGTTTTTCTTTAGCCCAGGTAAGACGCTTCTGACGTTGTTTGTTGTTCAGGAGTGGCTTGACAAGAGGAATACGACATTTGAAGCCCATTTCCAGGATCCGTCTGTGTGTGGTGGCTCTTGATGCACTGACTCCAGCCTCAGTCCACTCCTTGTGAAAGTCCCCAACGCTTTTGAATGGCCTTTTCCTGACAATCCTCTCCAGGCTGCGGTCATCCCTGCTGCTTGTGCACATCCAACTTCTTTTGCAATTAACTTTTGAGGCTTTCCCTCCTTATGGAGGGTGTCAATGATGGTTTTCTGCACAACTGTCAGGTCAGCGGTCTTTCCCATGATTGTGATTCCTACTGAACCAGACACTGAACCAGACTGAGAGACCATTTAAAGGTTCAGGAACCCTTTGCAGGTGTTATGGCTTAATTAGCTGATTAGAGTGGGACACTTTGAGCCTAGAATATTGCACCTTTTCACAATATTCTAATTTTCTGAGATTGTGGATTTGGGGTTTTCATGAGCTATAAGCCATAATCATCACAATTATGAAAAATCACGGCTTGAACTATCTTGCTTTGCATGTAATGGGTCTATCTCATAAATTAGTTTCACCTTTTATTTATTTTTTTTAATTTAAATATTTATTAGTTTTTCATATAAAATACGTCCCATCATTACTCTCATATAGCATACAAAACCATCATTTATATCCCTTTCTATCTTTATTCCCATTACCCCCCCCACCGCCTATCTAATACCCCCCACCCTACGAACCTACCCCTGCCCCCCCTTAAAAAACTACCCACTCTGCATTTTTCCATTATATCTTTTCTTAAGTATTTTCACATATCCCACTCTACAGCTTCATATATTTCACCTTGGACACAAAATCTTCCCATTTTCCCCATCTCCTACAATATAACCCCATCCTGTCTTCCTGCATATAATACAGCTTCTCCATCCCACATATCTTATTCATTCTTTCCACCCAGTCCTCTTCTCTCGGCACCTCTGACCTATGCCAAAACTTAGGTATCAGACCATTTGCCGCATTCCGATAATACCATATACCCGAATCCTTGTATTTGTTCACTGATAGTTCTGTACCGTGTAATAAACACACCTCTGGATCCAATCCTATCTTTATCCCAGATATTATCCCAATCAAACCATTGTCTCCCAAAAACCCTGAATCTTTGGGCACTCCCACCATATGTGATATAGCGTACCTATCCCTCGACACCCCCGCCAACACTCCAGTGCATTCTCCCCATTCATCTTATATTCAACATTCGGTGCGATGTGCCATCTTGTTAAACACTTATAATTTACCTCCACCTCTCTCATGCTAATATTCTCGTGTGTTAGTCTATATATTTTCCTTTGTTTATCTTCATCTATCTCTATTTCCAAATCCCTTTCCCATTTTACAATATACATCGGCTTTGCGTGTGTGTCTAACTCAGTGAGAATTTTAAAAACTTTTTCCGTGCCCCGTTTCCCGTCTCCACGTGATTCCAAGAACCTCTGAAACAAATTCCAATCCTCTCTCGATCTCAAAGGTTTCGGAAGATTCCCAACAAAGTGTTTCAATTGGTGGTATCTCCACTCATCTATCTTAATGAAAAGTTCCCTCTTGTCCTCTTTCAAATCCTTAAGTGTTCTCACTTCCTGCCCTTCCATAACATCCCTCAATTGAATATCCTCCTTTTTAAACCATTTTCCTGTGCTCTCCTCCCTGCCTGGAGGGAAAAACTCTGTGTTCCTTAGTGACATTAATTGTGAATTAAAATCCCATTTCATAAGCTTGTGCAGTTTATCCCAAACCTTTAAAACATTTAATGTATAAACACTCGTGGTATCTTTTAATCCTCTATATTGTGCTGGTACCCATATGATTTTACTACAGTTAACTCCGCTTAATTCATTTTCAAGCTTAACCCATCTTTTCCCCTCTGGATTGTGTGTCCAGTCATAAATTCTTGCTAGAACTACTGCTCTATATTCTACCTCTTCATATCTGGCACTCCCAATCCTCCTCTTTATTTCTACTCAACAAATCATAAGATATTCTAGGTTTTTTATTTTTCCATATATATCTTGTTAACATCTTTTTAATTACCTTGAAAAAAACCTCCGGGAGTTTAATTGGGATCATCTGGAATTTTATACAGGATTTTAGGTACTATTACCATTTTTATCAGATTTATGCGACCTATCCAGAACGGGTTACCTCCTCCCAATTTCTTTAATTCCTTCTTAAACTCATTTAAAAGTGAGATATAATTTGATTTATACAAGTTCGTATATGAAGCAGTGAGTTTAACTCCTAGATATTTTATCTCTCTATCTTTCCATATAAAAGGGAATTCTTTTTGTATCTTTTCTTTTTCACTATTTGGAAGGTTTACATTTAAGATCTCAGTTTTTGTCAGGTTGATTTTCAAATTTGATAGCTCCCCATAATCCTTTAAGCTCTTCATTAAATTTGGGAGTGTTATCCTAGGGTTTCCCACATAGAACAACAGGTCATCTGCAAAGGCTGCCACTTTATGTTCAATTCCTCCTATCTGTATTCCTTTTATGTCCATATTTTTTCTAATAGTTGCCAATAAAGGTTCCAATGACAATACATACAACAATGGGGACAGTGGGCATCCCTGTCTTGTTCCATTCGACATCCCAATAGGTTCCCACCTCTCTCCTTTTCAGCATCGATTGAAAGCACCCCCGCCGGAGTTTTGCCCTTCCTAACTTTCTGGATAAGTAACAAAGTTCTCAACCCATTGTCTCTACCCTCTCTCACCGGGACAAATCCCACCTGATCCCCCTGTATCCATTCTGGCAATAATTCTTTCAGTCTATTTGCTAAGACCTTTGCATATCACTTAGTGTCTATGTTCAAAAGTGAGATTGGTCTATAGCTAGAGCACTGAGAAGCATCCTTCCCTTCCTTTTGAAAAAGCACCATATGGGCCTGCAAAGATTCCCGCCTCATCTCCATCTCCCCACCCAGGGTGTACATATATTTCTTTAATTTAGGTATTAAATCACTATATTTTTTATATTACCTCACAGTATATCCATGTGGGCCTGGACTTTTCCCGGTCATGGTACTCTTTAGTGCTAGTTTTATTTCCTCCTGCGTAATTTCTAAATCAAGGGAATTCAGTTGATCTTCACATAACTTCGATAGTCCTGCGTTTTTTTAGATATACCCTTCTTTTTTCTCTACTCGAATTTGCACTTTTATTTACTGAATCCTGGGAAGTTATATTATACAGCTTGTTATAGTATTCCTTGAAAACCTTGGCGATCTCTTTAGTAGAATAAACCATTTCTCCCTTGGGGTTTCTTATTTTTTCTATATAATTCCCGTTTTTCTTTTTCCTCAAGGCTCTCATTAAATATTTTCCTGGTCTATCTCCCCATTTATACCTCTCACTTGCCACTTTATTAAAAACTCTTCTCTCATCTTCCATCAGTATCTCTAGTTCTTCTTTCTTTTTTATTACCTTCTGTCCTATCTCTTTTGTTATTCTACTTTTATGTATCTGCTCCAGGTCAAATATTTCTTTTAACAATCCATTAAGTTTCTCTCTTCTTTCCCTTTTCTTTTTTGCCCCGGACGTGATTAATATACCTCTTATGTAGGCCTTATGGGACTCCCATACTGTAGCCACCGACACTTCCCCCGTCTCATTCCCCTGAAAAAATCTTTCAATCTCTTCTTTAATTTTCTGATCAATCTCCTGATCCAGGAGAAGAGCCTCGTTCAACTTCCATCCTATACCACCTGTCGACCGCCTCCCCCACCCTAATTTCAATGTAACAGGGGCATGGTCTGCCTCTATTTCTACTTTAGCCACCATCTCTATAAGTTGATGATCAACCAATATATAGTCCAATCTCGAGTGCATTAGAGAAGAAGGTATAGTCTCTCTCTCTCCCATGTATTACTCTCCAGATATCCACCGGTTGGCAGTCATACATCACCTTCTTTAAAGTTCTCAGAGACCTACCTCCCTCTTGCTGCGCAGAAGAGGTTGTGTCTATTTGTGGATCCATGCAGAAATTCAGGTCCCCTGCCACTATCAAACGACCCTTTTTAAAAGCCATCAGTTTGTACATTCCATTTCTTGCAATCTACCTCTCAAAAATACAAATCTCCCCTCAGGATCTATTTCTCTTTCCTCCAACTCCAGCCTTATGTTTTTTGCAAACCCTATTGCTACTCCCTTAGCTCTCTTAATGGGGGAATCTGCATAATACCATATTGGGTAATTTCTAGAGTTCAACTTAATATTTGACTTAATCTCAAGATGTGTCTCCTGCAAAAAGACCACCGATGCTTCTCTATGTTTCAACTCCTTGAATGGCTTAAATCTCTTCCCAGGACAATTCAACCCATTTACATTATATGTTATAAACCGTAAGTCTTCCATACTTCTTATATCTCTTTTTTTCTCCTCACTTTCCTCTTTTCCACCAAATCCCTTATACTTCCCTTTCTTATGCAGAGTGTTGACTTTAATACCCTTCCCTTGTTCCCTCCTACCCACCCTCCCCCATTACACCCTTCCCATCCCACTCCCCACCCCTCCCCTCCCTCCCACTCCCTCCTACTTTTAGGCTTCTAATATGCCTATTAATCATTTGTGGACCTAAACACCACTATTGATTAGTATTCGGTGTTGAACTCCGTCCATGGGCAGCTCCTCCTCCCACCCACCTCCCCATCCATTAAATCAACTCATTAAAGTTCCACAATATCCCCCAGAGGAAGATCTCAAAAAGATCCCTATTTAGGCAGTGAATCTATTTTTTCTATATCACTACTATTCCTCAAACCTCCTAATATATACTTCCGAAGGAGATATTAAAATCTCACAAGAGCGGAGAGGAGTTGGAGGGGAGCGGAAAGAAACAAGAGGAGGGAGAGAGAAAAAAAAAAACAAAAAAAACTTTCCCTTCCTTCCCTTTCTCTCCCCTCATCCGCTCTCCCCCTCTACCTTCTCTCCCTACCCAACTGCCAGTCCTCTTGTCTTGTCTCTCCTTGTTCTCTATTTTCTTCTTCCCATCCGGCAATCTCCATTCTTTGCAACTCAAGTCTTTCACAAAAATCCCTCATATCCTAGATTGTAAGCTCGAAAGAGCAGGGCCCTCAATCCCCTCATGTTTTGCATTGTATTGGTATTGTTCTGTCACATGTTCTGTCCCCCTTTGGTAATGTACAGCGCTGAGCGAACTATTGGCGCTTTATAAATACTGAATAATAATAATATCCTCTGGAAATCTCAAGTGAGCTGTTACTCCATTTTTCCAACCAATCAGGCATACTGGAGTTCCCCATCTATAAGACACATTCTTTTTTCTCATCTGCTCTATCAGAGGTTTCAGAGTTATTTTTCTCCACAAGGTCTCTGGTGTAAGGTCTGCAAAAATCTGAATGTCCATTTCACCATATTTAATCGTTGTGTTCCCTTTAATCTTCCTCCAAATCTCTTCTCTATCCCCATATCTGTGGAGTTGGACGATTACATCTCTCGGTTTTTCCTTCCCAACACTTTGATATCGTTTTCCTATTCTCAAGACACCATCCATTTTAATCACTTCTAATTCAGATCTGTCCATTCTACAAATTTCTTTTTGCAATATTTCCCCTTCTACAGTCTCTGGGACACCTCTCAGCCTTAGATTATTCCTCCTGTCCCTGATTTCTTGTACTCCCAATTTATACAACAATTTTTCCTGGGTTTTCTCCATATTCTTTATTTTTTTTTCTAATTGAGAAATGTTTTGGGCCTGATGTTTAATTTTCTCCTCCGTTTCCTCCACTCTTATCAGCACCTGCCCCAGGTCATTTCGGATAGTTGCCATTTCATTCTTTATTATTTTTTCTAAGGCCCCAAACATTTCTGTCATCTTTTTTTGTTTGGTGCTTGTAGATCACTTTCCATTTCTCTCGACTCCACCATTCCGATTATTTGCTGATTACGAACATTCAAGCCCAATGATAATCTAGGGCTGTTTTCCAGACTAATATCACCTTCCCCTTTTCCGTTTATACCTTGTAGCCTTTCTGGGGTCACATTTCCCTGAGACATATTTTTTAATTGTTCCCGTTTGGGTCCCTTTAAGCCCACTTCCTTTAGTACTTTTATTCTTCATATCTTCTGTGGGGCTTATTCTCCTCTATAGTTTCATAAGATAATAGGTGTTACAACTATATGATAGGGTCCCCTCTTTGCCTAATAAATTGTCCACTTGGTTTCCTTATTTGGTTGCTTAATTTCTTCTTTTTATCTCTCCTTCAAAGCCCCTGGGAATCCCCTCATCTCTCCATCTTCTGCTCTTTTAAACAGTATCATGAAAATGACTTGAAAAAAAAAACATTAATTAATTTCAAGCTGCTTCCACTCACCCAGCTCTCCCCTCCTTCTCTCCAATGCGGCTCCAAACTGCTGACATCCAACTACTATCCTCAGAGCGATCTACAGGGGGATTCCACAGGGTTGCTTCAATTATATTTCCCTAGATCTTCTCCCATAGGGGTATCCGTGGTTCCTGGGTATGCTAGGGCACACGTCCTCTCTCCAGTCCGGGTATCCAGCCAGGGGGTACTCTGAGAAGCCGACCATCCCACTCCTCTCCTTTCGGGACGCCGGCCGGCTTCCTCCTTTCCCAACACTCCTTTGCGGCTGACCACGTGGTCGCGCCGCTCTCCTGTCTCCCGGCAACCTGGCTTCCCGGCTCTCTTACTTGCTGAGATCTGGATCTGGTCAATCTCTGCCAACAGCTCCCTGTTCTCCTCATCCCTGGATCTCCACACCACTACCGAGGCCCCAGCATCTCAGGTAGGTCTCGCCCCGGCATATCCCGACTCGGATAGGGTTCCTGGGGGGCCTGGGTGGGGGAGTCTTATCGGAGAGCTCTCCGCCACCGCCATGTCCAGGCTCCACCCCTCTGGGCCGGATCAGTTTCACCTTTTAATTTGCATTACTGAAATAAATGAACTTTTGCACGATATTCTAATTTTTCGAGTTTCACCTGTACATGCCCAAAAGGATTAGCTGTCCATTATTTTGGATGGAGTGTAAAAAGAGAAATGTTGACTTATCTGCAAATTCTGTATCTTGAAGTACACCATAGCACACTGGCAAAGTACTCATAGTTGTAGGCTGGGTTATAGGTTCATATTTTCAGGTGACTGGATGCTAGGAATCCTTTAGAGGACAAGCCCCTTGGTCGCCTCTCCTATAACCCTACCCCATTCCATAAATCCTCAGTTTTGTAGCAAGCAAGTCAAATTACTCTTATCTCAATTGTACACTACAGTACACAGCCATTTCCCCACAGGCATAAAGCACACTCCCACACCATCCCACTCAGGCATCAACAGCAAGGCTCTTACCTTCCATTCATCATACATCAGCATCAGAGGTTGGTCATCAGCTCTGAGGAAAGGGATTCATCCCCAAAACGCGTCAGCCATTTGACTGCACTGACAGTGAGAACACCTTGCCTTCCGTTGTGGCCATTGTCATTTTTCTATGCTTTTTAGATACATGCTTCGTCTGTGAGTATGTTTTTATTATTTCACTCCTACAATAAACCTTGGATAATGCACTAGGTGTGTGCGCCACCTGTTTTCTCTCTATCCAGTGGCTGATTTGCCCATCTGAGGAGGGCTGCACCCCTGGAGCATTTCCTTTGGTTGTCGCTGTCCTGGTACCCTTGGCTTCCCTTTTGGCTGTGCATATCCTGAGGCGCTGGAGAGTACATACGATATCCACTACAGAACACAGGACAAGTATTCATAGTCCCTGGAACATCCCCAAGCAATGAATGAGAAGGGTGGGCAACACATGGCAAACTGAACCGGGCCAATGGGTTCAGCAACCACAAGGATCAAAGACCCAACTTCAGAGTGCCGCTGCAATAACAGAAAATTGCACATCCACCTGGAAGAACTCTGAAAAGGTAGGAACTGAGGTCCAAGTGGCGACCTTACAAAGCTCGGCTACAGAGCTAGGTGCTGGAAAGCCTAGGAAATACCCACTGATCTGGTGGAATAGGCAAGTAAAAGCTCAGGAGGAGATTTGTCCTTGAGAGTGCAAGTACTAGCAATCAGAATTCTTCTACATAGAGCAATTGTGGACTTACAAGTGAAAGCTGCAAGCTCAGAGACACATTTGGCAGGCATTAGGGCAACCATAAAGAGCAGGAGAAGTCATCTAAAGGAATTTCCCTAATGGGTTTAAAAATAGTTTCTGCAGTACATAGAGAACCAAGTTCAAGGAAAAGTACAGTCAAAGCTTTTTTGGATGTACTTCTGTGGATCACAGGAGTGCAGTTCGTTCCGTACTCCTGATACCAATTGTTTAGCTGACAGTGGGTTGAAGTCACTCAGACGTTCCAGGCTAGGGAAAGATCCCAGCTTTAAAGTCATGATCCACCCCAGAGGATCGGCACCTGGCTCAGCCTTTCAGCGATCTCAGTCGCTCTCTCCTCCTCCACAGCTGAGTGCTCAAGTTAGCTCAAGTGGGGGAGAGAGAGCAGACAGCGGTGACTGCTTAGAGCGGCTGTGAGAACTCAGTGATCAGCAGTCATGAGATTGCTGAATTCGCACCCTCACCCTTAGAGCCGGTGAGGGACAGATACAGCATCGCACCGATGCTGCATCCATCTAGGTATGATTTTGGTGGGAAAAACCACCCACACTTCTTTTAAGATCCCAAGGCAGTACAGGGTATTGATGCAAGGTACACCTTGACAAAAGGGTTTTTACAAGGGAGTATGAAGCAAGTACAGGGTTTTACAAGGAGGGCTTGATCCAAGGTACACCTTGAATAAGGGTTTATGCAAGGGAGTATGAAGCCAGAAGCCTTTAAAAAAGAGGGGACAAGGCTGAAACCTGACTCTTTAGAGTACTCAAGACCAAATTGTGGTCAAACCTAATTGTAGGAAGGCTAGAGTTTGAGGCAGTGAGTATTCTGTGGGACTTAATTGCCTGTCTGCACACCAGGCAAAAAAAGGTTTTCCAGGTATAGTGGTAGATCTTTCTGGAAGCTGCATTTCTTGCTTTCAGCAAGGTGGGAATAACAGACTTAAAGACCCCTCTATCTGTTAAGACCTTGATTTCAACAGTCATGCTGTTAAAGCCAGAGACTGAAAAGCAGGATGGATCAGAGGTCCCAGGGACAGTAGATCTGGCCTGTTGGGAAGAGGCCAAGGGTTGTCTGAGCAGTCTGAGTGTGTCTGTGTACCAGGTTCTCCTGGGCCAGTATGGCACAATGAGAATCAGTTTTCTCCACTTGACTATCTTTTTGAGCAGACAAGGTAGAATCTGCCTAGACTGAGAACAAAGAATTATCAGGGTATCCAAAGCTAGTGCTAGTTGATCCTTGGTTTTGGTCATACACCTAAGTAATTTGTTGAATATAGAGACTAGGATGTCTTCATCCGGATTTCCCCATTTCTTACACATCACAAGGAAAATATCCACCTCCTTTAATCCAGGCTATAGTGGATGAGGCAGTCTATTTTCTAGTTCACTCCCAGGATATGGAAAGTTGAGATCACTGGACAGTGAGTTTCTGTCCATGAGATTATCTGCATGGATCCTTCAATGCTGAATGACTTCTGGAGCCCTCTTGATGGTTGATGTAGGCTACAGCTATGGCATGGTCTGACTGCACCCTGAATAGGTATCCTCACTGAAGAGGGTCAAGTGCTGCAGAACGATTTGTATTGTTCTGAACTATCCCTGGGTGACCAAGTTCCCTGGCTTGAGAAGAACTGCAGTACTTCCTCTTCCTCAGCCCGAGAGCTTAACATCTGTTGTCATCACTTTTCAGTGATAAGGAATGAAAGACGGGCTGCACTGGAAATCCAGCAAATTAGGGAATTCTTTGCTTGGCTGGACAGGAGCATGGGTAGATGAAAAGAAGGAATATGTTTGTTCCAAGTTGACAATATGTTGTGTGGGAGAGGTTTTGAATAAATTTGGTTGACTGTTACAGCCTTGAAGGAGGCTACTGTGAGGCCTAGAATGCTTATGGAGAATATCATTGCAGTGTGTCTCCTATAACTCAAATCTCAAGCTTGGGCACTGAGAGAACCTTCTTTTCTGGAAGAAAAACTGTTCTTTGTGATGTGTTCAGTACCGGCCCAGGAATTCTAGGTGAAGAGAAGGGTGGAGAGCAGATTTTTGGAAAATGATCATCCAAAAAAGGCCTGCAGCTTCTGAATTGTCGATGTAAGGTAGATGTTTGCAGACAGCTGTAAGGAAGAGCAGTCCTTCAAGAAAAGGTTGTCTAGATAACCAGTGTCCTAGATGCCCTTAGGTCTGAGAAGGGCAAGGAAAGGTTCTAGGATCTTTGTGAATTCTCTGGGGTCAGAGGATAGGCTGAAGGCAGTGCGACACACTGGAAATGGGATTCTGCCATTGCAAAGCACATAATAACAACTGTTGCAGTGGATATATAGGAATATGCAGATTAGCACCTTGAATACCTATAGATGTCAGGTATTCCTCCATCTCAGGAAGGCAACTGCTGACCTTGCGGATTCCATGAGACATTTTGGAATTTGAAGGTATTTGTTTTTGAGGAGGTAGAGTTCTGAACATTTTTTTTTTCGTACCCTTTTTTAAACCACTGATTGAACCCACAGATCTAGGACATCTTTGATCCAGAGATAGACAAACAGAGCCCCCCCCCCCCACACACACCCTTAAGAGGACACCCCATCATGGGGAAAACAAATTAGGTCTGCAAATTAGGATCTCTTGAAACAGTAAGGAGCCAATGAGAACAACAAGAATTTCTTCCACCTTGCTTCTGGGAAGAAGCTTTGGGAGATGATTCAGGGGGAGTAGCACATAAATCAGGAAGCAGTGCTACCATGGACCCACCAGAGTGCCTGTCACATCTGCGATAGTATCCTTAAACCTGGCTATAAACCTGTTCACCTTCTTGTTCCGGGGACACCCTCAGATCTAAATGTACAGTCAACCAAATCTCGCAAAAACACCTCATGAAGAGAACATCCTTGGAATTGAAGCACTGATGGCTGAGAAAATTTGCCATCAAATTTTCAACGCCAGGAATGTGAACAATAGACATCATTGGAACATGCTGCTCTGTCCACATGAGGATCCCTCCTCTCAGCCTGCTGCTATACTTTTGATAATTACTATAAACCAACACTTTGACATAGCTCAATTGAACCAAAACTGGGTGGCATGTTAAGAGCATCATCCAGTGAAGAAGTGACAGCCAAATAGCCCGTAGTTCCAGAAGATTAGGCAAGAGTTTAAACTCTTGTAGACCAATGGACCAGCACCAACAGTATGCCCAAACTCCTTCCCAAAAAAAGAATCTGTCATCTGAGGGTAGGAAAGAAGCCAGAGTCATGGAAGTAAGCCACAAAAGCAGGAAAGCTTTGTATGAGGAATGAATGTCTGAATGTTCCTGTCCAAGCAAAAAAGAGATTTATCCTACGTGGACATGATTTCACTCAAAGTTTTGTTATAGTGCTGGACAAGTTGAACTGTCTTAAACAAGGAGGCCCAGGACCCTCATACAGCTGCACAGAGGAGCAGAGAAGTAAGGCATGTAGTAACTGATCTCAATTTAAATAGTTTCTCATGAGGAATAAAAACTCCCTCTTAATCTGTATCCTCAATAAGACCCACTAATTCCAGCTGAAGATATGGCATCAGGGATGAATACCTAACATTTATCAAATGTCTGAACACCTCCAGAGTGTGCACGGTGATCTTAATATTCAAGTTTTTAAGTCGACAGAGCTCTAAGTAAGAGATTGTCAAACTAAAAAAATTACCTTTAAGCTGGTCATACTCATACATGTCAAAATTAATAACTGCACATGCCTTTGAAGTAGCGCCAAACTATGGTACCTAAAATTGTCCATAGGCGATGCTTTAAAATCCTTTCAGGTTATCAGTTTAGAGTTTGTAGTAGAATGTTCACGTTAACCCATATATTTCATATTATTTAACATATGTATTAATAACTTATAATTCATCTTAAGCAATAGATAATAGTTATACAAATTGGAAGAGGAAAATATGATTTCAAATTTGTACTTTTTGAAGTCGAACTCTAAATGACCTCTCTAATTCACAGTGGTATTTTTTTTTTAAGATGGACACTAGAATCTGGGAAACATTTTATTAGGACAAAGTTCACAGACAGCTCCAGACATGGTCTGCAAATGCAAACTTTCCTCTTTTTATGATAATTATATTGACATATGTCTTGACAACCAATCATACTGTACTACATTTAATTCTATGGTGAATTCTAATGCTAAAATTATTGCTCTCACACATTCGTGGCGATACCTCACGTGTGGTACAATCACTGTCTACATATGCATGCCGAACCTCCTCTTTTCCATTTTCAGGGGATGGGAGTGCTTTTCTTTTTTTTTTTATTATTTATTTTAAACATTTTTTTTCCTTTAACTTTATTGCTATCACAAGGGGTGAATACCACGTCTTTGGATACCTTTCGCTTTTGTGACAAATACGTGTCACTTCCACTTTCATTAGTCACATAGAAGATTGAGGATATGGATGCTTCTCCTTCTCCTCTATGCACAGGTGACCCAATTACTTACAGCAGTCCTGGGCTCCCCAATGGAACAAGAGAGCTCAGCGAATGACTGCAGGGCCCCATCAGAGCACTGTAAATGTGATCAAGCGGCTGTAAAGAGATGGGTTTTATAGAGGAGCCTTAACGGTGTAGTGTGGCTTCCCCATATACCCCATATACAGTTAGGTCCATATATATCTGTACACAGGCACAATGTAATTTTTTTTTCAGGTATTTACCAAAACTTATTCAAGCTATAGTTATATAATGGATATGGGCTGAAAGTGCACCCTACCAGGAAGGGTTTAGGAATTATAGCTCTTAAGAGTAGCCATTAACGCCTTTATCAAGGGGCCAAAAGTAATTGGACAATTGAATCAAAAGCTATTTCATGGCCAGGTGTGGGCTACTACTTTGCTATTTCTTTATCAATTAAGCAGGTAGAAGGTCTAGAGTTGATTCTAAGTGTGGTATTTGCATTTGGAATTTATTGCTGTGAACCTACATCATGCGTTCAAAGGAGCTGTCCATGCAAGTGAAACAGGCCATTGTATGGCTTCAAAAACAAAAAAATTAATCAGAGCAACATTAGGAGTGACCAAATCAACAGTTTGGTACATTCTGAAGAAAGAAGAACGCACTGGTGTGCTCAGCAACATAAAAAAGGTATGGACGTCCACGGAAGACAACAGTGGTGGATGATCGCAGGATCCTCTCTATGAAAAACCCATTCATAACATCCGGACAAGTGAAGGACACCCTTCAGGAGGTGGGCGTATCACTGTCAAAGTCTACAATCAAGGGAATCTTCACAAGAGCAAATACAGAGGGTTCACCACAAGTTGCAAACCATTCTTAAGCCTGAAGAATAGAAAAGCCAGATTAGACTTTTCCAAAAAACATCTAAAAAGCCAGACCAGTTCTGGAAAAGCATTCTTTGGTGGATACAACGAAGATTAATCTGTACCAGAATGACCGGGAAAAAAAAGTGTGGAGAAGGCATGGAACAGCTCATGATCCAAAGAAAACAACGTTATCTGTAAAACATGGTGGAGGCAGTGTGATGGCATGGGCATGCATGACTTCTAGTGGCACTGGGTCATTGGTGTTTAGAGGTATACTGTCACATCATCAATAAACACTGCAGAATTCATCCGGCTGCTTCTGTCAGCCCAGATTCAGCCAAATGCAGCGAAGTTGATTGGACGGCACTTCACAGTACAGATGGACAATGATCCAAAACACACTGCAAAAGCAACCCAGGAGATTTTAAAGGAAAAAAAGTGGAATATTCTGAAATGGCCGAGTCAATCACCTGATCTCAACCCAATTGAGCATGCATTTCATTTGCTGATGAAGGCAACACTAAAGGCAGAAAGACCCACAAACAAGGAACAACTGAAGACAGTTGCAGTTAGAGCTTGGCAAAGCACCAGAAAGATGGAAACCCAGTCTTTGGTAATGTCCATGGGTTCCAGACTTCCGGAAGTCATTGCCAGTAAAGGATTCTCAATAAAATATTAAAACATTTTATTTATGAATATATTCAAATGTCCAATTACTTTTGGTCCCTTAAAAAGGGGAGATGACTACTCTTAAGAGTTGTAATTCCTAAACCCTTCCTCCAATTTGGATGTACATACCCTCAAATTAAACCTGACTGTGTTCACTTGCATGGACAGCTCCTTTGAACACATGATGTAGGTTCACAGCAATAGATTCCAAATGCAAATACCACACTTAGAATCAACTCTAGACCTTTCACCTGCTTAATTGATGAAGAAATAACAAAGGAGTAGCCCACATCTGGCCATGAAACAGCTTTTGATTCAATTGTCCAATTACTTTTGGTCCCTTGAAAAAGGGGGGTGGCTACATACCATAGTGTACATACCCTCAAATTACACCTGAGAGTGTGCACATTCAGCCCATATCCATTATATAACTATAGCTTGAATATGTTTTGGTAAATACCTGGAAAAAAAAACAAAAACTGTGCCTGTGTCCAAATATATATGGACCTAACTGTATTTGCAAACATATTGAAAACATGTAAATACAGTTGCATGTTTTTTTTTGTAGACTAGCTGGTGTGCTAGGAAAACTGCGCTTGCCATTTTCGTATTGATTGCAACTATCCAAGTATGGCAATGCAGTGCAATAACAAATGTAGGGTTGTTACAGAGGAGTATCCAATTTTCTGAAGACCAGCCTTTGGTGGCTTATTGCCAACAGGGAGTCGCTGTAAGTAGGCAGTCCAAATCATTTTGTAGGTGGCAGTTTATTCCATGTCTATTCGTGTCTTGTGCTGGGTAGTTTAATGAATGATGCAATTCATTTATTGTTTATTTAGTGTTAATGCATCTTAGTGCAATTTCCAATACTTGGTGCAACTTCAAAACTATCAAGGTCACACCAGTAAATGCTAAATGAAAAGGGCTACGCCAGAATGGTTACACAGTGATTGCAATGAAGTGCAACTAAGTAACCTACAAAAAGAGGAAGAGTAAAGAAAAAGGGAAATTGACAGTTTTTGTTTCCCCAAAATGTTGGTGAAATATATTGGAGTCACTTGGGAAGGTGAAATGTAGGTGCTTTTCAGGGAGCAATTAGCTTTAAATAGCTCCTGTGTGTTTCAGAAGCTGCTTTCAACTATTCTGGACTCGTTCTTGTGCCAAAAACATACCTTTATTAGCTTGTTTTTTTTTC
Source organism: Staurois parvus (assembly GCF_062004578.1). Lineage (NCBI taxonomy): Eukaryota > Metazoa > Chordata > Amphibia > Anura > Ranidae > Staurois > Staurois parvus. Next base: position 507,996 of record NW_028318497.1, on the reverse strand, counting down.
CTGCAGTAATTAAATAGGAAAAAATTAAAGTGAAAGTACAAATAATAACAAATCAAAAATGTTTTTCATTTTTGAAAACATCTCTTAGTCACTGAACAAAGTAGAAGTTTTTGCTTTGCTGAAATGTAACCAATGGTACATTCAGAGATTTTGATGTAAGTTTAATTTCCCCCAAATCATTTTGCTAATGCCTAGTGCTAAGTCTACTAGATTTGTAGCTATAAGGATCTACATTAAAACTGAATACACATTTTCTCCCATAAGTATACCGTATACTGTGCCATTCCCAACAGAGCTTTCAGAGATCACTCTAAAGAAGAAGGAAGTAATGTTACTTCAATATAAGAATAGTGAATACAGGTAATTTTATTCTTAGCAAAAGATTGATATGGTACATTGACTTACTTTTAATTAAAATAAGCTGAGAAGTTAGAAAGTGTTTTATATAATGTATAGAAAAAGCTAAGAATATAAAAAAAAAGTCATATTTTTAAATTGCCCATTAAGATCCAATGGACAATTATTTACTTCAAGCACAACTTTAGGTTGTCACAAATACAAACCAGGGTTGTAAAATAAAGGGGAGAAAAGCATTTGTCTAGGCTCATCAAGACATGATGACAACTGTCACACAGACTAGCAATGGGCACCTTAAAGCATACGTAAACCCTATCAATTAACTTCTCTTATTGGCTCCTTTTTGGTCTGAAATATGCCACAGAAAGTGTTTTGTTATATCTGTTTAAGAAATGCAAAAAAAAAAGTTGATCTTGCAAGAAAGCCGATGCTGTTTTGTGTACTCTGCAGTGTTATCTCAACCAATGGTATCTCAAAGTGTGTCAGCATTACAGATATCCTCTCCCTTTATTATGGAAAGGGGGAAGTGCTCCACAGTAGATACAATACAATGAATGATCGTTGTCACCCTTAACCCTGAGATAAGGTGTGCTACAGTAGGAACCTGGTGAAAATAAAGAAAAAACTAAAAAAGGAAAACTAAGCAAGTCACCACATCTAAAAACTAGTAACTTGAAATGTATTACATATTTTGGGGGTTTCTATACACTTTAAGTCCTGAAAAAGGTAATTTTCATGTTTCTGGCTTCCTAGAAGTACAACACGTTCAGATCCAAGCAGTATTAAAGGACACTATAGTTTAATTATTTTCTATGCATTATTTTGTACTGTGGAACATGGCTACAATGTTATCTGGGGTATCGAGCCAAAGCTGTCATGATCACCTTTGGCTGTCACCAATATTAGGCTTACGTTGGCAGCAGCGCAAGCTTGTAAACAGACTCTAGGGTGCTATAGAAGCAGGGAGTGTGTTCATATATCTTCAGCTGACTGTTGGATTTCCACAGGAACTTATTTAGTGGGCTCTTAAGCCACCTGATCACTTCCACATACACTAGAACCCGATCCCATTACCCCTCCATCATGCATTCCTATCTCTGGCCAAGCTGCTCCTTCTGCAGACACAGGAGGGCCAAGGCAGCGGTCAGTAAGTAAAGTGGAGGGACATCCATTCAATGACTGCCCCTCCAATGAATGAATGACAAGTATTTTTTACATCTCATTTCAGCACTGTAAATCTCTAGCCACTGTGGCCAGGGAATAAGCAAGGCAGGCTAATAAACCCCTGATGTCTCCTTAAAAAGAATCTGTCCCTCCAGTTATGCTGTCAAATAGGGGCTTGTCTGCCTCCTAGTGGTAGCTATAAAGTTAAGTAAAAATTTTAAGTTAAATAAAATTAATATTAATAAAAATGTTTAAAGCCCATGGCCCAAAGTACATATAAACATATAAATGCACGTGGATGTGCCTTAAAATGCAAGTGACAATTGTGCCGTGCAAATCGTATCGCCCGACGCCCGTGACATGCAGTTCTGGGCGCTGAGCAGGTGGTTTTCTTTGATACTTAGCCCTGCTGCGTACAAGCAGATGATCAGCCTTGGGGAGCCATGCACCTTACTACAGGGGGAAAGAAACAGCTCTAGTCCGGCTGTCAGCACTGAAGTTGGATGAGCATTTGCAGCTGATGTGTTTGACAAAGTGAGTGTGATAATGATCACTGCATTTCCTTTCCTCTCCTCTGCCTCTCCCTTCCCCGTGTCTGTGATGGTCAGTGTGATTACTTGGCTCTCTCTGCCAGCCTGCTGCTTGCAAAGCCTCTCAAGAGCCATCTGTCCTCCTTCTCCACCCCTATTCCTACTGTTCAGTGTGCCAGGATTGAGGCTTCAGCACATGTCGTCTGAGCAGCCTCTGAAGTTGATTGTTTCTGATATCTTATCCAGCAAATAAATAAAATAGACAAATTATCCTCCATCAAGTTAATGTGGTGTATCTGAGTGGAAAGTAGGCAATTTTCAAGCGCTTTGGAGATGAGGAGTGACTTTTAATAAATTCAGAGAAAAACAAATGTAACTCTGTAAGCAATTTCAGGGATCAGGCTTCCCCTTCCCTCAGGAGAGGCAAACCGCTTCACACACCAGACTTAGCCCACTACACTTAACCCCTTCATGGCTACACAGCTTCACACACCAGACCTAGCCCACTACTCTTAACCACTTCACGGCTACACAGCTTCACATAGCGCGAAGATCTATATCCCCTGCAGCAACTGCACAAGTGCCAGGATCAGGAAAAACCTTACATGCCGGACTACAATACAGGCACTTTAATGGTCAGCATTCAGAAACTCACGCATGGGGGGGGGGGGGATACAGGATTTCACAACAGTTCTAAAACTCTGTGCCTGTGTTGTAGTCCGGTATGTAAGGAGTTAAGTGACTTCAGGTACCTTTTCGGCTTTGGCTTATTTTCCCAGATTTTGGCACACACGCAGTTGCTGCCCTGCATACAGATCTTCATTCTACACTGGAGCTTGATTTGGCTGCTCAGCATGCACTTGTACTGAGCAACCAAGTGCAAGGGTAACCTGAAGGAACAAAGTTTTTTGTTTTTTTTCATTGGGGGGGTCAGCGCCTCAATTATTTGCTCAGGACGTGCGCTTCTGCTGAATGTTAGGATAGTGTCTCATCACACTGCAAAGTCTCCTCCTTCCCCTAGTCCCTGGGTGTGGAACTGGAGACAGGCAGGGAGGAATATATATATATTTTTTATTCAGGACAAGTGCATTGTCATGAGGGACAAGTAGATTGGGACCCTGATTTAGTCCCCTGACAAGTAGTTTTTGTTTTTTGTTTTTTATTTCTACACCCCTGGTCATCATTTCTGGTTAACGGCAAACTCAGACTTTTAAATGGTCGCCTATGGACAATTTTGTAATATGTCACTCTTTCATTGGAATGCATACATTTTTAATCAGAACTGAAGTTCCACTGTTACAAGCTGTGAGCAGGCAAGCAACAGAAATGCAATGTCCCTTCTGCAAAAAAAATAAAAACACCCCTACATACCTGCTCACAACAAACCCCAAAATGTAAACTGAGCTACACATACTGAGCTCAGCTTAAAGTGGCTGATCAGATCCCTGTGTGCTGGAATGACTAGCTCCTGTGAGTGATGTCATCCTGTGCCGGCCAGTCAAGATGGCCAAAAAGCAGCACACGGGAGAAGATGCCGGCGCCAGTGAAGGACCATTGGAAAGATGAGTAGTGATCCCTTTCGTTTTGATCTAAGGCTTGACATGTATCTATTTACTTAATGCAAACTCTTTAGTAATATACAGTACATTTATAAACTGAAAAAATTAAATTGCCTAATATAGCATAACAAAGTTTATTGGTCTATTAAACAGAATGAACACTGAGCCAGAACTCCTCATTGGCTAAAACTTAATGTGGAAGTAGAGGCAAAACCTAACTAACTCTAAACCTACGCTAGCCACATTCTAAACCTTACAAGATTAGATAGATTAGGCTTAGAATGAGGCTAAGAGAAGGTTTAGAGTTAGTTAGGTTTTGCGTTTACTTCCACTTTAAAATCCTTCCACAGCAAAAGAAAAAGGATATATTACAAAGCAACATTTTTACTGTGAAAATTAAAAATGAAAATGTAGTGAAAATACAATTTTCACTACAAATCATTTCAAATTAATTTCCACTGAAAATATGAATATTAGTATCTGGTGGGATTGCCCTAAAATATAACACTAATTGGACTGATGTCTATCAATTTACATTTACAGTCATGGGCAAAAGCATCCTGAAAAATTCTTGGAAGGCTGAAGCTGGAAGGCTGTAATATCTCTTAATTGAAGCTTATAACCTTCATTCTAACAGCTGCCAGCAAAGGCCTGGAAATCAGCCATACCCTCTGTGACACAGGTCAAGAGTAAATTGTCTCAGTATCTGACAAATGAATAGTTCTCAGCATTGTTACATGACTACAGGCATAAATTCCACAAAAATTCGGAAGCCCTGGATAATGCATATATACCTGTCGATTCTGATTATGCACTTCTGACAATTTATATATTTATAGAAATATATAGAAACCTTCTTTTGAGGTTCTGATTAACCTCAGGCACCTCCATTTTACTTCACTCACCCCCTATACCTTCTACCTTCCCCTCTTTCCTACTCCTTCCAATCTGCATTTGGGGGGTGTTAGGAATGCATTGACATCCACAGCACATCCGGTGCATTTTGAACGTGGTGTGGGAAATGTGCACAGAAAGTGGATTTCTCGCATCACGTTCTGGTGTTAACAAATTGTCATTTCTGCACAAGCACAAATGTTTTGTTCTAACATCATTAGGGCCTAGAAACTGAAAGCTTATGATGCTATGTGAACCTATACCTTTAACACTTGTACTTTAAGACCGGTACTTGATATGTACAAATTGATAAATGCAATGCTTCCCTTATATAACTATTCAACATCATTTGTTATGTATACATTTTAGGATAAATTAGGAAGTGAAAATGTTAGGCTTGACTACATTAAAATGTTATTTTTCTTAATATTAGAAGTGCCTCAGGACTGATTGCTAGAGATTACACTACACCCATTATGGAAACTGATTCCATCAAAAAATGACAACCTTAAATATAAAAACAGTTTAATATGCAGTTGAAATACATATACTTACTGTTCATCCTGCATTGTGATTCAGGCACGCAGTTAAGAATTACAGCTTGGTCACTGACCCTTCTTTTTGACTATCTCTTCTTCTGTCAACATACTGTCAGTGTTAGATTGACAGTACTGTGTAATGCAGAAGAGCATAACTGACTGAAATTGCTCTCCCAGTCCTGCTCCTCAAGGAACTATGAGAATTTACTATAAAGATAAATTCAGATACTTAGGCTAGCTTTTGAAAACATACGTATACTGATGTCTAATAAATACAAAACTGGGTGAATGGTGATCTTGTAAAATGGAATTTAACCCATCAATTTAATGATTTCAAAAAACAGTTACAATCCTGGCAAGCCAGGAAGATAGCTGTCACATTTGCTTGTGCTCTCAACCAAACTGTCAAACCATCAAATGGCTGGTGTCATAACGAATCACATGTGCAGCACCATGGCAGTTGCAGATTAAAAAGCAGCTAAGATGGCAGCTTCCTTGGCTGAAAATGATAGGACGTTTAGTTCTGATTTAATATCTTCCTTGAGTTCAGGTATATACTGGTTGAATGTAATCTTTAAATTTGTGACTATTTTTTAAAATGCCAGGAGCTTGAGTCACCAGAGAAATTTAACTGCCTCTAGGAACACTGTCTGATTTGCCAACTATCACGAAATCACTCAATACATTGTATGTATCTGGACAGTCAGAGGCAGATGTCTTAAAGCTCAGTAACCCCTATAATACCTGTATCTCCTGATTGAATTAGAAGTTAAAAAAATTTAATACTCGATGCTTCGTATATATAATATTCAACGGAAACATCTAGCAGAAACAGTTTAACATTTTTGCAGACATGCTGCTTCTGGCTGTAGGCAATAAGTGTTTGTCTAGTATGCTTACCCTTAGTTTATCTTAACTCAACCATGAATACAGCAAATTATTCTCCTAAATAACCATGCATATACTGTATATAGGTATGAAATGCTGCATCACTAAATTTTTCATTACCTACTTCACCACCGGTGTAGAGGTCAGAGCCTGTCGGATGAACGACAGCATCGCTTTCGAGGTTGGCAATGTCAGCCTTTACAACTTGCAACTATAATAGGCAAACACATGTACGTCAACTAGGTTGGATAAGGGACACATGGTGCATTCATTAGTTTATAGTTTACCTTGTTCCTTGTATTCCTACCTTTAAAACTTAAGTATATACTGAAATCCACCTAATTTATGAAATACTGAAAGGAGCAGAAGTGGAGGTGTTCATGAAGGCAACATTATATTTTTAAAATTAATTTTTAAAATTTGGATAACACTGTTCATACAAATGACTAAATAAATAATTGTATTGCATATTGGACCTGAAGGACAATAAGTTGGTTGTAGTTTATGATTTTCTCACACAATATAATTTGTACTGGAGCCTTAAGGGCCCATTCACAGCAACTGCAGTGCAAGAAACATGTGATTTTGTCTGTGTTTCCTGTATTGCACAGGAACGCACTGCCCTCGTTAGACGCGTGGGTGCCATTAAATGTTAATGGCACCCTTAACACACCTAGGAAAAGCACACTAGTTATGGCCACCAAACCGCTTGGTACCACAGTACTAAATGATTTGGTGTGGCACGATTTTAAAATGTTTTACTTTTTGCGCCTTTTTCTGCTCCTGCGTGTTCAGCAGTGGGAACGTGCAAAACACGCATGTTGTGGTGTGAACCGGCTCTAAAGCTTCAAGCACATTCACTGTCTTGGCATACAGATTGTTTTTCTGCTCTAAAGTATGTCACAAATTCTACACACATTTAAATGCCAATTCCAGTTCTAAAAATACCACTTTCTACAGAAATTATTTTCTGAGAAAAACATCCCTTTTGCTACTCTGCATAAAGAGGAATGCTCATGCAGCCCTATAGAGGATAAGTGAGAAAACAATACATAGTGAGATTAATTTACTAAAAAGACTAAACGTTATTCCCACAAAGTGATTGGCAATAAATAAGGTATACCTATGTTCACTTTAAATACCCAATTATGTGTAAATAAAAAGAATTTGTTGGCATATGATTGGAATATTAAAGTGAACGCAGCTTCACCTTGTTAACCAAGCTCAACGAACATTCACTTTACTAAAAGATCAGTCTACACCTTTAATAAATCAGTATATACAGTTGCAAGAAAAAGTATGTGAACCCCTTGGGATTACGTGGAGTTTTGCATGAATTGGGCATAAAATGTGCTCTGAACGTCATCTAAGTCACAACAATAGAAGAACACAGTCTGCTGAACATAATACTACACAAACATTAGATGTTGCCATGGTTTAATTGCACATAACATGTAAACATTCACAGTGCAGGGAGGAAAAAGTATGTGAGGCCCTAGCTTAATGACTTCTCCCAGAGCTAATTGGAGCCAGGAGTGAGCCAACCTTGACTCCAATCAGTGTGATGATATTGGATGTGTTGCTGACAGCTGTCCTACCCTTAAAAAACACACACCTGTTTTGGGTTTACTGGTTTCAAGAAGCACTGTCTGATGTGAACCGTGCCTTGCAGAAAAGAGCTCTCAGAAGACCTACGATCAAGAATTGTTGACTTGCATGAAGCTGGAAAGGGTTACAAAAGTATCTCCAAAAGCCTTGATGTTCATGTGTCCACGGTAAGACAGACTGTCTACAAATGGAGAAAGTTTAGCACTGTTGCTACTCTCCCTAGGCGTGGTCGTCCTGTAAAAATGACTGCAAGAGCACAGCGCAGAATGCTGCATGAGGTAAAGAAGAATCCCAGAGTGTCAGCTAAAGACCTACAGAAATCTCTGGCACATGCTAACATTTTGACACATCTACAATAAGGAAAACATTAAACAAGAATGGAGTACATGGGAGGATACCACGGAGGAAGCCATTGCTGTCCAAAAAGAATATTGCAGCACGTTTGAAGTTTGCAAAAGAGCACCTGGATGTTCCACAGCACTACTGGCAAAATATACTGTGGACAGATGAAACCAAGATTGAGTTGTTTGGGAAGAACACACAACACTATGTGTGGAGAAAAAAAGGAACAGCACACCAACATCAAAACTTCATCCCCACTGTGAAACATGGCGGAGGGAGCATCATGGTTGGGGCTGCTTTGCTGCCTCAGGTCCTGGACGGATTGTTGTCATTGATGGGAAAATGAATTCCAGAGTTTATCAAGACATTTTGCAGGAAAACGTACGACCATCTGTCCGCCAACTGAAGCTCCGCAGAGGATGGGTGATGCAACAGGACAATGACCCAAAGCATACAAGTCATTCAACAAAACAATGGCTGCAACAGCACAGGATACGCCTTCTGGAGTGGCCCAGTCAGAGTCCTGACCTCAACCCGATTGAAATGCTGTGGCATGTCCTTAAGAGAGCGATTCACACCAGACATCCCAAGAATATTGCTACACTGAAACAGTTTTGTGAAGAGGAGTGGTCCAAAGTTACTCCAGATTGTTGTGCAGGTCTGATCTGCAACTACAGGAAACGTTTGGTTGAGGTTATTGATGCCAAAGGAGGGTCAACCAGTTATTAAGTCCAAAGGTTCACATACTTTTTCCTCCCTGCACTGTGAATGTTTACATGTTATGTGCAATTAAACCATGGCAACATCTAATGTTTGTGTAGTATTATGTTCAGCAGACTGTGTTCTTCTATTGTTGTGACTTAGATGACGTTCAGAGCACATTTTATGCCCAATTCATGCAAAACTCCACGTAATCCCAAGGGGTTCACATACTTTTTCTTGCAACTGTAGCTGCACTTAAAATACAACTAATATTTAATAAATATGCATTATTCATGGTACATTAAAAACATAAAGAAAATATGTGCTATGAAAGCTGTTCAACAGCTTTACTTTAGGGCAGACCTCCCCAGACGCATATACTTAAAGTGTAGCTCCACCAAAAAGGGTAAGTTCTGCTTTAAGGCTTTGTCCTCTGCTTCCCGTTAAAGATTGGCACCTTTGGGGAGCAGGTCCCCAAATTTAACAGGTACCCGCTTCTACTTGCGGTGCAATCGCCTAAGGCGATCAGAAGCAGAAGCTGTCCTCCCCCCTCCCTCCCCGTAGTCTTCTGGGATATGTGACAGTTCCCAGAAGACTACGGGACCATTCACAAAGCGCTGCGCTACTTGTGCAAGTGCAGTGGGCACCCGGCTGTGAAGCCGCAAGCTGTAACAGCAGGGTGCCCACACTGAAGATGCCGGCGCCAGGGGGAGAAGACATGTGAGTGGCTCTATTTTAAAAGTCTGCAGCTACAGTTTTTGTAGCTGCTGACTTATTTTTTTTTTTTTTAATTCAACTGAAACTCTGCTCCACCTTTCCTTTGCTCCCTTGCTGCTTTATTCAGCTGCCTGCAGTGAAATGAAAGCCCTGTGTATGCTATGAATTGCTTGTTGCTTGCTTGCAATTTGAACGCTCTTACGAAAATTTAGAAAATCTTTCGTTAGAACAGTCTATATACCATTAAGGTCCTGAAAATGTAATCTGATTGTTATGCCAATGTATTGAATTATATGTTCAATTTTGGTATACACATGCGAATTGCAATAAATATGATTTAAATAAATAGGACAAATGAAAACCATATTAACATTTTAATTTTCATTAAAGAAAAATCTTCTTACATTTTTCTAATCACTACAGTGGAACACGATTGTCAATTTTACCCTACTAATTATGAATAAATTGACAAACTTTCTGAAAACAAATTTTTTTGAACAAAAATTCTAATGGTGTATGGACAACTCTAGCTTACAGTTTTAGCTATGGGCTCCTGATGTGACAGCACTGATTGGTGATCACAGGGAGTAATGTAAACTCACCTACACCTCCTTATTACTAGTTATTTCCGTCAACTCCAAGAGCTGAAGCTAGTAGCAGGGGGTAGAAGGAAAGGTAATAATATGCTAATAGGTGGAAGGGCATTAAAACAAATCTGTTGATTTTCCCTAAATGGGCAAAGACCAGGTTTGCTTTAGCATATAGAGGTTTATTACAATCAGTCTCTAGTTTTCTTCCATGAGATTATGAGACAAGGATAGTAGGTAATACCTCTCAACAAATTACCTTATTTTTATTATTTATTTAGAGTATATTTTAAATAATTAAATTATAGAACATTTTATTTCGCCATCTTAAAAATATTGCGACTGATTCATAAAATAGCATGACTTAAGGGTTAAAAATTTCATGCAGGATTCACGTAACATTCAACATGATTCATGCACTTTTCGCAATTGTCTGTGAAAATGTGTGAATCTTGTGTAAGAGTTGTGTGAATCTTAGATGAAAACACTGGTAAACACACCCCTTAGTTATTACTTTTTTGTACATAAAATTCATGATCATGATGTTGGAAGAGTAAGCACAACCCACAGATTTATCATAAATAACCCAGCCTGACAGTTTTTACATATTGCTGTAACATTTATAATCTGATTTTCTACATAATCAGAAACATTTTAATAATTTATTATTTGTAAAAAATTAACCTAATTTTAAAATAAAATTATTTTCTCACCTTACCTTGCTAGGCCAACGTACCAAAACATACCTATTTATGACAACTGTAGGACTTTTATTTCTAAGAGTATGAGCACTAATAGCACAGAATGAAGAAAAGACTGAAAAAAAAAATAATTTCTGGAAAAAGTAGCAATATTTTTAATAATTTATAATTTATAATGTATAATAATTTTTAGTACTATTGACTAAGATCATTTTAGGTTCCTGGATAATATACTTATAAAGACAGTTGTGCATGTTTACATAATTTTAAGTTGATGTTGACTGTCAAACTTTATCCAAACTACAACCAACTTTGCCAAATGAAATGGAAAGAAAAATATTAATAAGACATGAGTTATCAGTCTCATCAGAAGATAATTTCCTAACTTTTCTTACTACATGTAAAATCTGTTTGTGTGTAAAATAAATACATCTGATATTGAGCATTTAATACCTAGGTGTTCATAGCGAGTAGTTTATATAACTTTACATGGCACACAACAAGCATAATGATGACGGCAAACTCAATGGGACCTAACATTTCCACAATTTCCAACAAAATTGACATGCTGTTGGAAAACTATTATTAACAGCATAAGAAAAGCATATTAAACAAGTAAATGAAACTAAAGTATTGTATGTGAATGTAAGCCATGTAATATAGACTGCAACAGTAAAATGTACTTTGTGAAACATGATTTAATTTTAATATACACTATTAAAGCTAAGTTACAAAGATCTGCTAGCCTTGATCATGGACAATGCTAGTAAATATTTGCCGTAAAAAGTAGTTTTCAAATATCACATTAGTCATCTGGTTGTGTGAATTATTCATTTAGAAATCAAACATTGTTTTGAACAATACTGAATGCATCTTAACAGTGCAAGTAGTGAAAAAGTGAGAGATTATCATCTGTGAGATACTGAAAAAGTAAAAATGAAATGTAAGGAAAAAGCAGCTTACAGTGAGAGATAATTATAAAAGAGGAACATCAAAAGTCTGGAGATGTAGAGTTGCTTATTTTTTTTTTCAATTTATTTAAGGCATTTAATGTTCAGCAGTTTTGAAATTTATAATTGTCTCTCAACAGTTAGCTGATATAAAACCCACGTCCCATTTACCTATATCATCTTTAAGGTCAATGTCAGCATTGGTAGGGTTGATAACAGCCTCCACCTCAAATCCGGCTAAATTACTGATCTCACTGTGAATGAGGTTCAGCTGCAAAGAAAAGCACGAGCAGGAAGATAGTAGTGCAGTGTGAAAGGTCAGAAAGCAGAAGAGGAATAAGCGATAGAGCTGTAAGCGGGATTGTCAAAATTAAAATGTCATAGCAGTATAAAAAGCAGTAGCAGTTAGTAGGTAGTCTGAATAATGTCTATGGCTAACTAGTTACATTTTCCAGTGTAGCAGCACACATTTTTCACCATCAGTATCCCAGAACAATCCTGTACTTATGGAAATTCATATAACCTTATTATTAATATGGCTAATAAAATATGGAGCAAGTAACTGTTGCTTGATAGTAACATTTCACTTTTTAAAATATAATATTTGTGGGAAACCAAATTAAATCTCTAGTTCCTACTTTCCAAATTTAGCTTACAGCTAAACTTTAGACAAATACGTTGCTGAACAAATTAATGGAAATTACATTACCAGCTAATAGATTTCTACTTCTGCTCAGTCAATTTTGTGATCCAAGCACCAATTTTTATACAGCACATCCAGGTTTGTGACCTCCCTGAAGTCTACACCACTGTACTTGAGAAAACAATGTGCTTCTGCATAGTATGCACCACAAGGAGCAAGAGAATACTTTCAGTTTTGTAAGAGTTGTCATCCTCTCCCCTGTAAACACTGTCAAGGTATAGTATTACCCAGATCTTGGTGCCTTAATGATCTATACAGCATGGACTGAGCGCTGTCACATGGGGAGCAAACATGTGCCCTAGCCCATATTTATACTGACTATCAAAAATCCATATCCTAAAGAGGTTTGCTGCATCGCTGAAAATTTATCTTTGCACAATATGGTACATACTATACTGTATATAACACCTGAACTGAAACATTTTTCTTAAAATACATCCAAAGCCAATTAAAAAAAAAAAAAAAAAAGAATAGTATAGGGGAAGGTTAAAACCATTCTTTGCAATCTGTGTCTGAATAGGGAGATTACACTTGACTTGCTGTTTGGTAAACTCAACAGGAAGTGAAAAGATAACGTTCTAAAATGAAGGATATCCTCTAACATTTACCCTCACTTTCATTCCCTGTGACATTGATGAGAAGCATAGCTAGAGAGAGTAAATCAGAGTGAGAGTGACACAGACAGCATTAAAAAAAATGACAAAGGTTCTAACTGCTCACCACTGTATCCAAACCCCTTAGTTATGCTTGAAAGAGGTAGTAAACACCTCTGGTGAACTTGTACCTACAGGTAAGCTTATAATAAAGCTTACCTGTAGGTACAAAGAATATCTCCTAAACGTGCACCGTTCAATGTGTTTGCAGCACGGTGCATGCATTCTGAAGGGATGACATACACACACCGTCCCTTCAGAACTCTGTGCCATGGCTGTAACTCCTGCGTGCATGCTTGACGACTGGACCATTTTAACAGGAAAGGTCTTGGCACTTTTCCTTACCAGCCTACATTGCACATTCCAATGGACTATTGATCTTGCTTAACATGGTGATAGGTCAATATGAATGTGTTGGGTGAGACTTATTGGCAAGTTTCAAAACTATTAGGATGTGTTAGAGCTTTACCAGCTACACAGGCCCAGCTTTCAGCCAAGACATAAAGGTTTGGGAGATTGTTGTAAAGATAGGCAGATATTTCTTTTTTGCCAAACATCTATTGATATAATTCAACAAAAAAAATATGTAAAAGTTGTTTTATTTGTATGATGCATCAAGTGCGTTCTTTAGTTCTAGACCTCTTGACAAAAAGCCATCCGTGATCCTCACCCCCAAAATCTGTAACATAATCATCTTCATCCTTTTTATAGGTTAAGTTTAGATTTACACTATTTCATATACTTTAGGCCAATAATTATGTACAGTGCCCAATTTTAGAATTACCTAACCATTTAACAATAAGATGTCATGCAGTTTTTCTTTTTTAAATGCACCAAACAATATTACCACCAAAGGCAAACATTTCCTAAGCATCTGAAATATTCCTATTTTAGAACTACTGCTACTCTAAATTAATTAGGCATTAAAGTGCATTATGTCAGTGAACATAAATTATGGTCAGGGAAAAATGTACTAATTTGCACTAATGATGTACACAAAATGCAAATCGGCAGACTAATAAAACAAGTGACAGAATTCAGTTTTGAAATGGTTTTGTTATTAAAGTAAATATTCAATTATAATATCCTGGATGGGTTTGTTTTATACACAACCCTCTATCTGTAAAACACTGAAGTTGGTAAAATATTTTTTCTTTGTTTACTAGAAATTTATAAAAGTTTAAAGGATTAAAAACACAATGTTCATGGTGTGCATCAGCAAACAAACACAAAAACATAAAAGACAATGCTTCTAAGACACACTTATTATAAACCATTAAGCACAGAAAAGCCCTCCTTCCAGCACTTACTAGCAACATATTGTATATACTGTATCTATACCAATACATTAATTTATAAATCACAACCATTTTATTTTGAATGGCCATATGATTCGAATGGCCATTTGAATGGCCATATTGCCTTCACTAATTCAATGATGGATCGGAGGTATTTGACTCTCAATTAGTTTCATAAATGGACTGAAATATAGAAATGAGACGAAAACAAAGGCATGAGGGTAAAGAGAGGTCCCACAGAACCTAAGCATATTTAATATGCATGAGGAACTTGTATTAGTATTCTATATCTTTATACCTACACTGCTTTTATACGTATGGTGCTATTACAATTGCTATTCACTGCTCCTAGATGTATGGTACAAGTATTTGTTAACTTTATTTATACCAGTCCACATATATAATGCTAGAGTCTGAAATAATTCTATAACCAACAAAAAGGGAGAATTTACATTAGTGTTCACATATTATCCTGGCTATCCTAACTCCCATGCTTGCTGGCATCTATATAACAAATAATTCATTGATGCTAGTCATGTAATAGACGTACAAAATATAAAATTCACCTGCTCATTTTCAAGCCCCAGTGTCCCATCAAAAACATTAAGCTAAAATGATTGGGGGGAGGAAGAGGGAGAGAGGGTAATCCCATCCTTCTCCTATATGCATGCAGTCTGGGCCGAGTCCCTAGTTCCCTTCTCTACATGCCTCCAAATGTGGGCTTATGCCTTCAAGCCTTCTCTCCATGACATGGAGGTAAGAACTATGCATGCACAGAATCCCCGAAGAGACCATGCATGTGTGGAAACCCCCTGCAAGCTTAGAAATGCATCCATGGTGATAGACCATATCCTCCTTTTTCCCTGGACATAACCACTTCCCTTAACTCAAAACAAATATTGAAGGGGATAAATCAAAACAGGAGTAGCCAGATTCTGGAGCAGCTGTGCATAAAAACCAATCAAATTTTATCTTCAGTTTGTTAGATAAAGTCTCATCAAACCCAAAACGTATTTTAATTAATAAATTTTTTTTTTCTTATAAGACACGGATAATTTACACAGCGCTTTACAGCTTTACACACACATACACTCACACCGTGTATATCTGTATATATATATATATATATATATATATATATGTGTATGTATGTATGTATGTGTGTATATATATATATATATATATATATATATATGTATGTATATATGTGTGTGTATGTATTTATATATATACACACACACACACACACACAGTGGATATAAAAAGTCTATATGCCCCTGTTAAAATGTCAGGTTTCTGTGACTTATAAAACGTGTGTAAAAAAAAATGAGACCTTTAATGTGACCTATAAACTGTATACCTCAATTGAAAAACAAACTGAAATCTTTTAGGGGGAAAGCAAACAAAAAACTAAAATAATGCAGTTGCATAAGTGTGCACACCCTCTTATAACTGGGGATGTGGCTGTGTTCAGAATTAAGCAATCACATTCAAAATCATGTTAAATAGGAGTCAGTACACACCTGACATCATTTAAAGTGCCTTTGATTAACCTCAAATAAAGTTCAGCTGTTCGGACTTTCCTGACATCAGAGGGATCTCATTGTTAAAAGGTATCAGTCAGGAGAAGGGTGCAAAAGAACTTCCAAGGCATTAGATATACCATGGAACACAGTGAAGACAGTCATCATCAAGTGGAGAAAATATGGCGTAACAGTGACATTACCAAGAATTGGACGTCCCTCCAAAATTAAAGAAAAGACGAGAAGAAAACTGGTCTGGGAGGCTGCCAAGAGGCCTACAGCAACATTTAAGGAGCTGCAGGAATATATGGCAAGTACTGGCTGTGTAGTACATGTGACAACAATCTCCCGTATTCTGCAGATGTCTGGGCTTTGGGGTAGAGTGGCAAGAAGAAAGCCTTTTCTTACAAAGAAAAACATCCAAGCTGCACATCACCAAAACAACACCATACCCACAGTGAAGCATGGTTGCAGGCAGCATCATGCTTTGGGGCTGTTTTTCTTTAGCTGGAACTGGGGCCTTAGTCAAGGTAGAGGGAATTATAAACAGTTTCAAATGCCAGTCAATATTGGCACAAAACCGTCAAGCTTCTTCTAGAAAGCTGAACATGAACAGGAACTTTCAGCATGACAATGACCCAAAACATATATCCAAATCAACAAAGGAATGGATGTACCAGAAGAAGATTAAAGTTTTGGACTGGCCCAGACAGAGCCCAGACCTGAATCCAATCAGAAATCTGTGGGATGATCTGAAGAGGGTTGTGCACAGGAGATGCCCTTGCAATCTGACAGATCTGAAGTGTTTTCGCAAGGAAGAGTGTCAAGATGTGCCATGCTGTAATAAAATCAAAAGGTGCTTCAACAAACTATTAGTTTAAGGGTGTGCACACTTATGCAACCATATTATTTTAGATTTTTACTTCCCTCCACCTACAAGATTTCAGTTTGTTGATTAACTGAGTTGTACAGTTTATAGGTCACATGAAAGGTGGAAAAAGTTCTGAAATTATTTATCTTTGTCTCATTTTTTTACATCACAGAAACCTGACCTTTTAACCACCTCCCGTCCGGCAGTTGTATATAAACAGTGCAGGGGCGGGTGGCCATTTATAAATGGCCTCCTAAACCCCTGCTTGTGCGCGCACCCTGGGAGTGCGCAGCACCGCGATCCGGTGCCCGCTGTGTCCTCCGGACACAGTGGAACATCGATCGTCGTACAGGACCTCTGTGCGAGGTCCAGATCATGTGATCACTGATTGGCCAATCAGTGATCACATGCAGAGTAGTAAGCAATGATGTCACTTCTGACATCATTGCTTACTACGTGTGAAATCTGTGAATGATCACAGAGGTCACATGGTACAAGGCTATTCACAACAGCAGTGACGAGTTGTGACCAATCACAGCTCAAACAGTTTTTCTCAATGGCTGCAAGAATGCAGCCAGAGAGAAGGAGAAATGATTGCTTTTACAGCCTCTATGGGTGTAAAAGCAATCAGTGTAAAAAAAAAAAAAATCTTCATCACCCCCCACAAGTAGTACAACACAACGTGGTGTATGGTTATTTAAAATAAAAATTTTAATTTCATAATAACTTATGAAATAATGTAATGATATAGCTATTATATATGCTAGTAATAAGTGCTGGAAGGAGGGCTTGGGCATTACAGCAGTTGTGTCTTCGAAGCATTGTCTTTTACTTTTTGGTGTTTAAGTATTTTAAATGGTATTAATAAAAATGATCTTAAATATAAACTAAATGTGTCATTGGGGTACCTAAAAAGTCTGGTATATTTTGTTGATACTTATAATAGCCTATCCCTGGTCAGAAATATAGTGCAACAGACGTTGGAAGAGTTAAACTTTCTGCATGTTTTATATTTCTGTCTCTAGTCTAGCTCCACTAGGGTGGATTTCCCTTACTTTCTGTCCTTGCAGTACCCGTATTGGAAATGTGTGTTCTTGCCATCACCTGACCAGGAAGGAACAGGCAGCAATAAAAACCTTGCCAAAAATTCTAAACTTTCCCCACTCCAACAAAAAGGTGTTATTGTCTGTTTTCCCATTGGAAAGATATCCCATCACTTCTGTCCTCACAGTGACAGGAAATCTCCAAAACAGGAACACAGATCTCCTATTGGAAAGATTTCCATTCATTTCTTGTCCTATAGATTTAAGTGAGAGGAAATATTTACAAGTTTTCCTTTTAGTCAGTAGTCACCATAATAGGTGTTGCCTTTTGAAGACTACCCCTCATCTCTTTTTTTTTCTCAGGACTGTATAATCTTGAATTTCTCATCACTTTCTATCTCTGTGACAATAGCCATTGGGACAAATAGAGGGATGAATTTATCTGACAAAGATATAGCAATTAAAGCCTGACTCAGGCTCTAACACTTTCCTCAAAGAACAGAAGTATACCGTTCAGGCCAGATCGATCCACAACAGGTGCAGGCTCTGGATCGCCTCCACACACGATGCAACAGGAAGAAGGGTCAGCCGCACACCGGAGGATTGATGAATATAGTGTATATTTATTGATCCATAGGACACACAAAGCACCAGGACATGAATACAGGACCTCTATTCATGTCCTGGTGTTGTGTGTCCTATGGATCAATAAATATACACTATATTCATCAATCTTCCGATGCGCAGCTGACCCTTCTTCCTGGCTAACCCTTTGCTGCTCTATCTAAAATTACTTAAATAACGTTTTTGTGGAGTTAGTTTTTCTTTGATCCTATCTGTCACTATTTGTATGGAAGCGTAAACATGACATGATGGACTACTGGGAAAAGCAGTGAGCCAATCATAAAACAGAAAATTACATTTTTGGGGTCATTCTCTACACTGAGAGTGTACAGAACTCGACTCTCCCATACAAGGAAGCCATGTTTAGATAATCTGTGTTGGTTGCAGATTAAACAAGACATTTTTTTTAGCCCAAATACCAAAATGGCTTTTGCAGCAATTATATTTTTTAATTAAAGTGGAATTGCCATTTGAAACTATCAATTGTTAACTGTCATACTATTTTACTAGAGATAAAGTCTTTCCAACAATATCAACTTTAATTTAAAATTTTTTTTTTTTTCTGATGGGCTCTTGAAACTTTTACATATTTGTTTGTGAATATCATCAACCATCTTTTGCAAGCAACTTGCATATTATGTTTAGTGGCCACACAGTATTAAATGTAAGTTACCTTTATTACCTCAAATAAAGGAAATAGATATATGGTTTCTTTTTATGTTTTCAAACTACCTGTATGCTTGTTTACATTTTTTTAATTTAATTTATCTCAAACTCTCCTGCATCTATTGTTCCTCTCCTGAGGATGTTGTAAGTTTCACTGTTCATGAGTGGGATCTACAATCAAGTTATAACGGTTACAACAGCCATATGTTCATTACACATTGGGGCTATATGTGCCTATAAATTACACATGGCAATCAAAAAAATATAAAAATTCAAGTGGGATCAAAAAGGACAAAGTACAGAATTATAAAAAGAGGGAACTAAAAGTGATAACACACAACTGAAAAAATCAATAAAGCATAGCAAATTTGTTATAGGTAGAAAGTGACCATGTGCCTTAAAAATAGGCCACATTAAGTACATAAACCTTCAACATATTTTTTTTTATATTCTGCTCCTTCATTACTATAATTTGATTAGTTAGTATATATGCATAAAGTAAAATTGTGATGTATTTGTAGCCTGGTTAAATATTCTCTTTCTGCTTTTGTATATTGTCTAGACTGCAGTACTGTAGCCATTTAATAAAGTGAGAAATACCTTCTGTCCCAGGAAAAGACTTTTGGTAGAAAGGATAGTGAATCCATTGGCCGGTGCCCCTTCTGTCGTACTGTCTGCACTTGCAGCTTTGCTAACTTCCCCTTGCTTCTTCTGCATGCATACAATGATTAAACACAGAGGATGTTGTTATACAGAACAAGTAATTATATTAAATAATACCATATGTACAAAATATTATAGTATATAATATCTATGAACTTGTCAAATAAATTAAACTAAACCTGTAGTATCTCCAAAACTACTAAGTGAACAACACATGAAAGCAGGAACCAAAACATACCTACCTTTTGACGTGCATGTAAAGTGCAACCAATCCTCTCTTATTTGCTTTTTGGCCTGCTTAATATAACATTGAAAGCATTTTGTCATATCTGTTATTGATCGTCAGAAATTCAGAGCTTTTCTGTGTTCTGTTCACACTTCCTATGTTATCTCAAGGATTCCCAACAGTTATCTTGAACTACAGAACTATTAGTTCCTAACTGTGTCGATGAAGCAATTGGGTGGGATTAAAAAACAAACTCACTTTGGTGAATGCAGTATTGATTCGAAGCTCCGGTTCTGCACTGAGAACTGAGCGATCAAACACCACTGATCGCTCAGTTCTCCCCTCTCTTCTGAGCAGAGAGCAATGCCTGTCAGTCACCAGCTCACAGTCCCTCCAGCGCTCAGTGGAGGGAGTCAGCTGCTGGTCCAGATTTCTGGGTGGATCCCAACCATATGGTCAGGATCTTTTCAGAGCCTGAACCGGCTCTGTGACATCAGCCAACAGTGAGCTTTAGCCCTCTGTCAGCTGAAAATGGGACACAGAACGAACTGCACCTGTGATCTATAGGAAAGGTATAGCCAAAAATGCTTTGACTATACTTCTCTTTTAACAAAAGAAAACTAGCCTGGGCTGACACAAAGTCCATTTCAGTCCACCAAAGGGCATTTGGTATAAATTTAAAAAAGAAAATTAGGAGCTGAGTGTATTTCTGGCAGGTCTTAGGTAGCCAGACTGAAAAGAGAAATAAGTCCATGTTCAGCCAATCAAAAGGTATTTTTCTATAAACAATACTCTTAAAGCCTTAACATGCACCTTTGCATCAGCAGTTCCATCAGCAGTTCAAATCCATTTCCCTGCTACTGTGATAAGCAAAGAATCAAAATTGACTACTACCACAATCATATAGCAGATACTGACACTCCGGCAATTCAATAAAGGATGAACAGATAAATCCTTGCCAATCTTGATTGAGGAGACATATTTCCATCAATGGCCAGTCTTAAAGTCCCTTGAATAATAAGGTCTAACAAAATATCCTTTATTCCCTGTTCTGTTCTCTGTGAGATTGATTTACTAAAGGCAAATAGACTGTTCACTTCGCAAGGGAATTTTCCTCAGAGTTTAGTGAATGAGATGAAGCTCTACTAAATTTCATCATCCAATCATGTCCAAGTAAAAACTTTTTTTTTTCCTTGCATGTGATTGCATATTTTTGCAAAGTGAAATGTCTCCACATTCACTAAGCTCTGCGAAAAAATATCCTTGCAAAGTGTAACTTCCATTGCAAAGTGAACAGCCTATGTGACTTTAGTAAATCAACTCATGTGTCTCATTGTGCAATTCATTTCTAATGTCATTGAATAGTGCAACTTCATGCAAAGATCTTGTTAATTTTTGATTTACTTCCTCTTTTTACTTGTATGTTCACAGCTAATAATGTCAGTAAATGTAACCTATTCCTGACTAAGCACTTGGTTTTGCTCATAGTCCACTCTTTTGATTTGACCTTTTACATAATCTTCCCACCAGGTTCTTGTGCAATATTGTATTTCCTATTACAACCATATACTCAAAACACATATTAGCTAAATTGCCTTTAAATAGTGTATCATTTCAATGTCACTGTTTATTTTAATGGAGAGACATGCAACCTTCTGACATTTATAATAAGCCAAGTCCAGGATGCAGGAAGTGGCTATTTAATGTGACCTCAGTCAAGGCAACTTAGACAGAGAAAGCTTTGTCTTTATGAGACATTTTATAATACAAGAGATGTTATACCTAAAATAAGTACAAGGAAGTAAAATGCTTACTTTCAAATTATTAGCAGTTAAATAACATTTCCACATTAACTGAAATACATGTATAAATTAACACAGAGCCACATATATCAATGTGCATAAAATAAGAACTGCCTGTGTTGCCTTACAGTAACCATTTATACTCCAGCTTACAAAGAAAAATGAGTTTGAAACTTGTTGACTGGTGTTATGTATGTAAAAACAGTTATTTGTGACACTTTTATAAGTATCTTCCACTGTGCAGTAGACCTATGAAGTTAAAGTTTGCTTGTATGACATTAAGATTAGAGATGGGTGAAGTGATCCATGCAAACTAAGATTCAGCCCACATCCGAGTGTTAAAATCAACAAATCTGCTGGCCATCATAAAAGAGACCTATTGGGAATATATGGGAGATGATGATGCTGAATTGGATTTATAGGAGCAAGTTCCAGGGCTGTCATTCTTATCCTTTCTACATTGATGAGTTATTACAAACCTACAAACCTAAAACTAGCATGCCTGTATTGGGAATTGAAACATCTGGTACACCTATGCCTCATATCAGTGGCTACTATGTAGTTAAAAGAAAAATGGGAATAATAGCTCCTAGTCCCCCTTTTATCAAAATAAGTTATCTTCCATGGTGATACCCCCCTCTCCATAAAAGAAGAAAAATGTGTGTACCATATATACACTGCTCAAAAAAACTTTTTAATCAGAGTATAAAATCAAGTCAATTAAACTCCTGGGATATTGATCTGCTCACTTAAGTAACAGAGGGGGTTGTTAATATCATGAACACCAAAGCAGCTGAAACTGATTAACAACAGGTGCACTATATGGGCAACAATGAGACAACCCCCAAAACAGGAATGGTTTTACAGGTGGAGGCCACTGACATTTTTTTCCCTATTCATCTTTTCTGAGACTTCTTCACTAGTTTTGCATTTGGCTAGGGTCAGTGTCACTACTGGTAGCATGAGGTGATACCTGGACCCTACAGAGGTTGCACAGGCAGTCCAACTCTTTCAGGATGGCACATCAATACGTGCCATTGCCATAAGGTTTGCTGTGTCTCCCAGCACAGTCTCAAGAGACAAGCAGTTACTCTAGGAGAGCTGGAGAGCATCAAAGAAGGTCCTTAACCAATCCGACGGACCGGTATCTGCTCCTTTGTGCAAGCAGGAACAGGATGAGCACTGCCAGAGCCCTACAAAATGACCTCCAGCAGGCCACTGGTGTGAATGTCTCAGACCAAACAATCAAAAACAGACTTCATGAGTGTGGCCTGAGTGACCCACATCCTCTAGTGGGACCTGTGCTTCCTTGCTCGGCACCATATAGCTCTATTGGCATTTATCACCAGAACTTGCAGGTCCGCCACTGGCGCCCTGTGTTTTTCAAAGATGAGAGCAGGTTCACCCTGAGCACATGTGACAGACGTGAAAGGGTCTGGAGAAGCCATGGTGGAGAAGGTTATGCTGCCTGTAACATCGTCCAGCATGACCATTTTGGTGGTGGGTCAGTGATGATCTGGGGGAGCATATCCAGGGAGGGACGCACAGACCTCTACAGATTAGACAATGGCACCCTGACTGCCATTAGGTATCAGAATGAAATCCTTGGGCTCATTGTCAGACCCTATGCTGGTGCAGTGGGTCCTGGGTTTCTCCTGGTACACGTCAATGCATGGCCTTATGTGGTGAGAGTATGCAGGCAGTTCCTGGAAGATGAAGGAACTGATATCATTGAATGGAGCGCACGCTTTCTTGATCTAAATCCAAAAGAACACCTCTGGGATATCAACGCCGCCAGGTTGCACCTCAGACTGTCCAGGAGCTCAGTGATGCCCTGGTCCAGATCTGGGAGGAAATACCCCAAAACACCATATGTCGTCTCATTAGGAGCATGCCCTGATGTTGTCAGGCGTGCATACAAGCACAAGGCCATACAAACTACTGAGTACCATTTTGAGTTGCTGCAATGAAATTTCAGCAAAATGGACTAGCCTGCTGCATCATATTTTTACTTTGATTTTCAGGGTGTCTTTGAATTCTCTGTAAGTTGATCATTTTCATTTCCATGAAATGATGGGGCATCCTTACATTCCTCACACATTACTCAGTCCATATTGGTATAGATATCCAGCATGATATTTTTTCCCCATTGAGATCTGATGTGTTTTCAAAGTGTTCCTTTAATTTTTTCGAGCAGTGTATATTTAAAAAGAGTGAGAGAGAAAATATCAAAAGCTTAGTCTACCTTTTGCAAAAGAGTAGTAAATGAAGGGATATTGACAGGGCCACTGATAAGGGCGTACCCTTGGCCCTCCTGTAGGGGGCCCAGCCCCATCAGCTGCAGTGGAAGGCATGGACAGCTGACAGGCCCATCTGCAGCTGATAAATTCCATTGTTAGCCTCCTGGCATCCTGTCACACAGGGGCTCAGTGTTGTCAATGTTCCAGGTGCTCCTGCTCTGCTCCACAAGTTAGACACTTTCACGTTTCTTTCTGTTTACATTTGATTGCAACTTTGTTTCTCTCCTCTCCCCCAGACTGATCCCTTTCAGTTCACTTCTACAAACCTCTTTCCTTATACAACTTGACCCCCCCCCCCCATTGTCATCACCTGTTCTCTCTGCAAATCTATATATCACAGCTCAACTCTGTTAATTTATCACCTGCAGCTGAAATCTAGTATTATTATAAGATTCCTAATTGTATCTCACCACTAGTCTGATTGAATTCACAATTCCTAGTCAGTCCCATTCCCTTAACTATAATAAACTTAAGGGCCAGTTCACACTACATGCATTTCAGTTGATTTTTTTTTACATCCAAAATGCACAGAAAGTAGGTTATATGGTTGTCAGTGTCATAGTCCACATCAGTGCTTGTAGTTCCAGTGCGTTCTGGCTTCAGAAAAAAAGCCCTTTTTATGCACAAAACTGTACTGTAACACGGTAAAACGCATCAAAAATGCACCGGAATGCACTAAAGCGCACCAAAAAAAGCACTGGAACGCACATGCCCATAATTAAATTGAAGAAAAAAAGAGGGGAAAAATGGACTGGAACGCATCAAAAATGCACCGGAACGTGCTAAAACCGCGTAAAATGTGCATGCAAAAACGCATCCAGAACACATCTAGACTGTGTTTCTATAGTGTGAACTGGCCCTTAGGAATTGTTCACACTATTTGTGGTGCAGAAAAGCATGTAAGAGCAGGCATTTTCCTGCACAGCAAAGAAAAGCAATGCCCTCTGCAGATGTGTGCAGGCACCATGAATACTTAATTGCACCTCCACACATCTAGCAAACACAGATGCATTCACAGCCACCAAAACGCATGGCACCACACTACTGTGCGGTTAGGTGCGACACACTTTTAAAATAATATGCCTGCAGCATTTTTGCATGTTCCCACACGTTAGGCAGCCAACTGAAATGAATGGGCTGAGGAAAAAAAATTGTCAAAAATGCCACATTCGCACAGGTCCTCTGGCCTGTACAGCATGAATGAGTGGGTTGTTCATGTGGCTGGAGCCACCTGTTACACTATGGGGACACAGCAGCTGTATGTACACAGGTTTTAATCTGACAGGTGTGCAGGCGTGGGGAAGTGGCCCTGAATGCTCACTGTCTGAGTTCAGGACTTTACACCTGCACCCATATGCCTGTCAAATTATGACCTGCAGTGTTTCCAAAGTGTAACATAGGTTGTCTGCAAACAGGTCCAAGCGGCTCCACACACAAAAACAAACCAATGATCCACACTCTACAGGCCACAGAACCCATGTGAATGAGCCCCAAGACCTCAATTACACACACAGCTTTATTTATTAACTCAGTATAGTTTTATCATTTAGATTTAACATAAATTTTGTTGGGATTGTGTACATTAATAATGTTTTTAGTGTATTTTTTACCATAAATATAATTTTTATATTTTCTCTGGCGGGGGGGGCCCTGGCAGTTTGGAGATGAGCCCTGTCAGGTAGGCTGTGATATCTAACAGCGGCCCTGGATACTGATCTCTTAATCAATGTGCATTTACTAATTTTTTTCAATAAAGCCTGCAGAGCATTGTGACCAAGATCAGTTCATCACAGGTGCAATGCACAGGTTCTTGCAATATTGCTTGTATAAACCCATTTTCAGAAAGTTCAGTGTATCATGCAGAACTGAACTGCTACAGTCTCAGTTGAGGCACTAATATTCACGTGTCAACCTATATAGGATTAGCACTAATTTTGGCAAAAGAAGCCTTAGTCTTATATTTTACATGTTCTCAGTATATCATCATAACTTATTATGTTGGACCAGTAGTGGATGCATACCTTGTATTTTCTGACTCCCTTTTTGGCACCTGGCTTCTTTGAAGCTGATTTTTTTGGTGATGTAGTTTTGGCTTTCTTTGCAGGTGGCGGTGTAATAATAGCCTCCAGCTTTCCTTTGGATCCACGCTTCTTTGCCAACAGCTCAGGATGAATATTTGGTAACACGCCACCGCTGGCAATGGTGACACCTTTTAATAGCTAACACAACATAATAAAAAAAAAAATCTTATAAAATTCAGATTTAGGTAAGATGCAATCACATATTATGTATATGTATGGGTAGATTTGTTTACTAAAGGAGTAGAGACTGTTCACTATACAAAGTGAATGGTTTTCTTTGAGAAGTGTGTGTTTACTTTGCATAGGGAAATATAGTAAATAACTTGAGCTTGTGTTCATTTTAAACCACTTTAAGATCAGGCCTATTTTGACACTTCTTACATATACTGTATGTAAAAATCTGCATTTTTTTAATAGAAAATTACTTAGAACCTCCAAACTATGATACATTAAATTATCCATAGGTTACGCTTTAGAAGCCTTTACAGGTTACCACTTTAGATTTCCACAGGAGGTCTGGTGCTAAAATTATGGCTCTCAATCTACTATTCATGGTGATACCTCACATGTTGGTGCGATCGCTGTTTACTAATGCGTCCGATAGCAACACGTGCATTCATCTTTGTGCGCAAGCACGGTGGGATAGGTTGATTACAATTATTTTTTCTTATTATTATTTTTTTTTTTTTTTTACATTGTCTCTTAAAAAAAACAATGATCAACTTTATTGCTATCACAAGGGATGAACAACTTCCCTTGTAATAGTACGGGTAGCGACAGGTAATCTTCACTACGAAACTAATAGTTTTACATAATGCAGCAGCATCCACACACGTGGTGGGAAACCCAACATTAGAGGTGATTTATTAATTTATTCCTCCACCTAAACTAGCACTGACTAGTATTCCAGCATTTATATTCTTCCTCAGTTTCTCCTTTCTCTGCTAACATGACACCAGAGCTGCAGGGGGGAGGGCAAACAAGGATGTTGTGCAGGCGCTCGATGTCCTGCTTATTAACTGATGACGTCACTGGCTGTTAGAATGCCAGTGGCTAGCCTGCATGGTGCCCAAGGTTTTAATGCTGCACAATATAAACCTGTGGCTCTGTGCAAGAAAAAGTAAGGCTTGATTCAGTTGCTGGCTTGTCAACAACTTTTGAGAAATTTGTGTAAATTTCTGGTTATTTTGCCAAGACACCCTATAGAAACCAGAAGGCACCCTGTTTGCAAAAGCCTCTTAGACCATAGAGATGATTGTGGACGGTCCAGTCTTCAAACATGTCTATTAATCGCCGCAGGCATGGGAGAGCTTCCGTCACCTGTAAAAGCAACCCAGCAGATAATTAGCCGGTAGGATTACTTTTAGAAAAAAGAGCATCTACGGCCAAAAAAAAAGTTCCCAGGATAGTGTCTGTAACTACAAGCATCATCCTGGTATGACCATTTCAACCCCACAACGTACCGGTACGTCACTTGGACTGAAGTGGTAAATGTTGATAAATGTAAAGATAAGCACAGCAGGAGAACAGCTGGGAAGTCAATGGAGGAGAATGATCTGGGTGTTCTAGTACTGTAGATCACAGACCTAATAATGCAAGTATTAAAAGAGGTATAGACTGCAGAGAGAGATATCATATTACCCCTATACAAATCATTAGTAAGACCTCATCTGGAATATGCAGTTCAGTTTTGGGCACCAATTCACAAAAAGGATATTGGGGTACTTGAGAAAGTTCAGAGAAGGGCAACCAAACAGATGAGAGGCATGGAGAAGGAGATATGATCACCATGTAGATATACACAAGTGGTCCATATAGTGAACGTGGTGTAGAGTTATTCACTCTCAGGTCATTACAGAGGACAAGGGCAGAGGTGGACAGGGCCTAGGGCAGGGTGGCAATTGCCCCCCAGGCCACTCTCATGCCCCGGAAAAAGGCAGGTTCAGCTGTTACAGATGGCGTTTGTCATAAAAAACAAAAATGGCTTTCGACCGACTTTGCAACTGCACATGCACAGTTCGGAAGACGACCCTGTATCGAGCAAACTCGGCTGAGCTCAGACAAGGGGGCGGAGCCTATGGTGATGTTATGCTACTGGTCATTTGCTTTAGAAAATATATGGTTTAGGGGGTCTTTTACAAACTCTGAAAGCTGTAAGTGAAAAATGAAACCTCAATTTATTTAGAGTGCTTTAGTTATTTCCTTTTTTGCATGAGTTCGATTTTCACCATTTTGCAAAAAGGCACAATTTAAAATTGACAAATATTTGTTGTTAAGTCAATAAAGCTTAAGCTTTTAAATTTAGTAGAAATTTAGAAGAATGTTGTAACATTTGCTGTGTTTCTATCTGCTAATAATGATTTTAGTGTATTTTTAGAGAAAATATAGTTTAATATAAAGTTGTGTATATATTGTAGGGCCTTAAAAATCAGTAGCACCTTCTTTTTATTCTACTAGTCATGTGCTTTCTGAAAATGTATGGTTTGGGTAGGGGGTGGACTTTTACAAGCTCGGAAAGCTGTAAGAGAAAAATAAAATAAAAAGCAATGGAAAAAATTGCAAAAATGGTCTGGCCACCTGAGTTTAAAAGTGGAGCACATGGCCTGGCAGCAAAAGGGTTTAAGGCATTAAAAATAGCAAACAAGTTATACTTACCTGTTTTGTGAAGTGGTTTTGCACAGGGCAGCCCTGATCCTCCTCTTCTCAGGTCCCAGAGTATCACCAGAGCAAGCAGTTTGTTATAGGAGCATCCAAGTAGGCTTGCTCTTGAGACACTGCTTTTCATGTCTATTGACACACAGGCTCAGCTCCGCCCCTCTATCTCCTCATATATCACTGGCTGTGACTGACTGCAGCGAGAGCCAATGGCTGTTTCAGCCAATGAAGAGGCAGAGTCCCCAGAGAGCCGAGGTATGCATGCACATTTCTGGTAAATATTGGGGGGGGGGGGCGGCACACAGAACGTTTTTTACCTTCAAGCATAGCACGCATGAAGGTAAAAAAAAACCTTGAGCCTCTACAACCACTTTAACGGCCACTGCTGATGTGAAGAGATGTATAAGGGGACTCCAGATGTGAAGGGGGGACTTCTAATATAAGGGCGACTAAATATACTTTGTTTAATACTGGCAACAAAGTATTTCTCAGCCACTGACTGTATCTGAGTGTATAAATGGCAGGATGTTTTAAAATTAAATATAGGTTTATGTAAGTTAGTCTCTTACTCAGTAGCACAGTAATTATGCAGTATTTTGTAGGTACAAGATTAAAAAAGGGGTTCAGCACCCCCCAAAAATTAGCAGTCAGCATCTACAAATACTGTAGCTGATGACTTTTAATATTTTGGCACTTACCTGTCCAGGCATCCAGCAGTGTCCTCACCCAAGCAGATTCTTCAATCAGCTATCGGGTGCCAGAGACGTCATCTTGACTACTGCACATGCATGACGAGCTGAGCTTTGCTATGGGCCGCAGTCTTCTGGGACCTGTGAAGTGTCCCAGAAGGCTGCGGGGGAAGAACTTCCATGGAAAAATGAGCTGAGAGTGGGTATCTGTCAAAACTCCCCCCTGCCCACCAAAAGGTGCCAAATAAGGCAGCAGAAGAGGGGGGGGGGGGGGGGAAGAGAGAAAAGCGGAGCTTCATCTCCTAGGTGGAGCTCTGCTTTAAAGATTAAAGAGTTCTCTAGTTGTTTATTGTGATCAGTCCTAAAATGTGATTTATTGTTTCATTTTTTCTTGTGTTTTAATTTACATGGATGACGAAAGTGGCAGATGGGGGTTAGGAGGAGGCAGGGAAAAGGGAGAGTGAGAAGGGGGCCAAATAGCTGCATAGGCCTCCGGGCTGTACTTTCCCCCTTGGCTAAGAGTTGGCACTCTTTACTAGAGATGTAAGATTGCTAGAAATTTTGAAGCCTGTTTTTCTTTTTTGGGGGTGATGGAAATTTTTGGAAAAATTGATAAAACATTCTGGGAATATGAAATGCAGTGTTTATGAAAGTATTACAGTGAAGGAAATAAATAGTTGATACCCTGCTGATTTTGAATCACAAAGAAATGACCAGTCTAAAAATCGAATTTTAGGTGAATTGTAACACTAAGAGACAGAATAGCAACAAAAAATTCAAAAGAAATGCATGTCTAACAAATTATGCACTGATTTGCATGTTCATGAGGGAAATAAGTATTTGATCCCCTCATGGCATGGCCGCACAGGAGATATGAGGCAACCACAGTCACTACTCACCTCCTGCTGTACTGCTCAGTCATCAAAAGGCCATGGTAAATCAAAGACGAATTCTCCTGCGCTCTAGGACTCAGACAGGTGGCGAATAGATAAAACCAGGCCTGGAGGGATCGTCCACCAATGCATAAAGGGCTGTGCGGCTCCAAAACAAGGCTGGGGAAGCCCAATCAACACTGCAGAATGAAATGAAAACGAGAAGCGCACCAACCTTGCGCATTACCTCAGTAACCAAAATTTATTAATTGTAAAAAATATACTCACAAACAGCGAATAAAATCAGGCATGTAAGTCCTCACAGGGACTTGAAGATAACATGAGTCCCATCAGGGGAATGGGTGTTCAGTATAGCTGACGCGTTTCGAAGGGGGTCCCTTCTTCATCAGAGCTAACTGAACTGTGAGTGCTCTCTCCTATATATACTCCTGGACTGAACCTAGGCCCTCCCCACTGGGTTGGGCAGTCTCAGGTTAGTAGGAGGGGCCAAGATATCGTCAACAGACAATCACTATTTGTAATGCCATCAGAGAGAAATAATATAGACAAACGTAAAATATAAAATATATAAAACCACATTTTGCATACACCACTTAGTATGCATGTAATATATCAACTTAGCGATGACACCAATGGAAATGATGATGATAGATAATACATGATGAAACATAATAGATAGTAAATAGTTAGTCTTATTCCATGATTCATTAGTGGGCGATGTATCAAATGGACAATTCATCCAGAGGGCTTGTCATGATGCTGGATGAGTATATAGCAAATAATGTAAAAATAAACATAAATTGTTAGTCAATGGATGTCTTAATGGATAGGTGTCCATAGTGACATGTTTGTCTATATTATTTCTCTCTGATGGCATTACAAATAGTGATTGTCTGTTGACGATATCTTGGCCCCTCCTACTAACCTGAGACTGCCCAACCCAGTGGGGAGGGCCTAGGTTCAGTCCAGGAGTATATATAGGAGAGAGCACTCACAGTTCAGTTAGCTCTGATGAAGAAGGGACCCCCTTCGAAACGCGTCAGTTATACTGAACACCCATTCTCCTGATGGGACTCATGTTATCTTCAAGTCCCTGTGAGGACTTACATGCCTGATTTTATTCGCTGTTTGTGAGTATATTTTTTACAATTAATAAATTTTGGTTACTGAGGTAATGCGCAAGGTTGGTGCGCTTCTCGTTTTCATTTCATCAAAAGGCCATGGCCTGGGGGTTGGGGACCCTTGCATTAAAGGATCCATAATCAAGTGTGTCAGATAAAATCCCTCGACCTACTTGAGTAAATCTCAGTTCCATTTAGTGCCTGCACTGCGTCCAGTGTTAAAAAAAGAAAAAATCTCACTCATGTTCACCAGGTAGATTTACAGTAAGTTCTGCATCATGCCTGGAATTCTCAGATGACTGCAACAACTCTATCCGACAAAATACTAATACCGACCCTAACATGTACATATGCGTAAGCTGAAGAGAATTGTAGTTTATCAAAAATAAATAAATAAATATATATATATATATATATATATATATATATCCCTAGACTGTTACAATGGGGGGGGGGGGAATCTATATAGTAACATTACAACTTTATTGACTGAAAACTTTGATGTATGAAAAAATAACTACACCAGCTAGCCAAATACTAAAAAGGCAAAAGGGTGAGGTGAAAAGTGTTACCACAGCGCACTCTAGTGTTCAGCTGGAAATCATACACTGGATAACAGATCTAAAACTAGTGTTATGAACCCATTATTAAAAAAACTCCTTAGCAGCTGCATAAAATCTAAATTGTTTGATCAAAAACAAGGCATATAGTGCATCCAGAAAGTATTCACAGCGCTTTTTGCCACATTTCGTTATGTTACAGCCTTATTCCAAAATGTACTAAATTCATTTTTTTCCCTCAACATTCTGCAAACAATACCCCATACTGACAACATGAAAGAAGTTCGTTTTGAAATCTTTGCAATTTATTAAAAATAAAAAAAATGAAAAAAACACATGTACATGTATTCACAGCCTTTGCTCAATACTTTGTTGAAGCCCCTTTAGTACCAATTACAGTCTCAAGTCTTTTTGAGTATGATGATACAAGCTTGGCACACCTATTTTTGGGCAATTTCTTCCATTCTTCTGTGCAGTAGCTCTCAAACTCCATCAGGTTGGATGGGGAGAGTTGGTGCACAGCCATTTTCAGATCTCTCCAGAGATGTTCAATCGGGTGCAAGTCTGGGCTCTGGCTGGGCCACTCAAGGACATTCACAGAGTTGGCCCATAGCCACTCCTTTGTTATGTGGGCTGTGTGCTTAGGGTCATTGTCCTGTTGAAAGATGAACCGTAGTCCCAGTCTAAGGTCCAGGGCGCGCTGGAACAGGTTTTAATCAAGGATGTCTCTGTACATTGCTGCATTAATCTCTCCTTTGATCCTGACTAGTCTCCCAGTTCCTGCCGCTGAAAAACACAGCATGATGCTGCCACCACCATGCTTCACTGTAGGGATGGTAATTGCCAAGTGGTGAGCGGTGCCTGGTTTCCTCCAGACATGATGCTTGGCATTCAGGCCAAAGAGTTCAATCTTTGTTTCATCAGACCAGAGAGTTTTGTTTCTCATGGTCCCTCAGATGCCTTTTGGCAAACTCCAGGCAGGCTGCCATTTGCCTTTTACTGAGGAGTGGCTTCCGTCTGGCCATTGTACCATACAGGCCTGATTGGTGGAGTGCTGCAGAGATGGTTGTTCTTCTGGAAGGTTCTCCTCTCTCCACAGAGAAATGCTAGAGCTCTTTCAGAGTAACCATTGGGTGCTTGGTTACCTCCCTGGCTAAGGCCCTTCTCCCTCAATCACTCATTTTGGCCAGGCGGCCCTCTCTAGGAAGATTCCTGGGGGTTCCAAACGTTTTCCATTTATACTGTATATGATGGAGGCCACTGTGCTCATTGGGACCAATGCTGTAGAAATTTTTCTGTACCCTTCCCCAGATCTGTGCCTTGATACAATCCTGTCTGGGAAGGTCTACGGACAATTCCTTGGACTTCATGGCTTGGTTTGTGCTCTGACATGCACTATTAACTGTCGGACCTTATATAGACCAATTTACGCCTTTCCTAATCACGTCCAATTAACTGAATTTCCCACAGGTATACTCCAATCAAGTTGTGGAAACATCTCAAGGATGGTCAGTGGGAACAGGATGCACCAGAGCTCAATTCTGAGTGTCATGGCAAAGGCTGTGAATACTTATGTACATGTTATTTTTTTAGTTTTAATAAATTGCAAAGATTTCAAAACAAACTTCTTTCACGTTGTCATTTTGGGGTATTGTTTGTAGAATGTTGAGTAAAAAAATGAATTTAATCCATTTTGGAATAAGGCTGTAACATAACAAACTGTGGTAAAAGTTAAGCGCTGTGAATACTTTCTGGATGTATTGTACATGTCAATGAAAATCCAAGGTGTCAAAAACAGTGCAATCTCTTCAAATAAAATGTATTAATGTCAGTTGTATGTGCAATCACTTTAAATAGAGTGCATTAATCATATGGACCTGTAACTTAAAAGTGTGCAAACCATACAATCACTCTAAATAAAGTGCATCCATGCATACATTTACATATGTGCAACCTCTTTAAATAAAGTGCATCAATCATATGGGCCTATACCTTTAAACTGTGCAAACCTTGGGAAAACTGAACAAATAAAAAGAAATATATTGCTTCAAAATGCTTAATATCCATTGTCCTTTTTATAAATATCCATACAATCACTGAACTGCTGTATTTTTGAGTTCTTGCTTCAATCACCATGTGATCACCACCACCTGCACAAGCCAGTCACCAGATACTTAGATCCACTTGTTAACCGAATCTAAAAGTGCTAAAAGTACATCAGAGGGTGCCACCACTCCTTCACTCTAGGACTTTATCCCAATCAGGTACAGGTCCATATGATTAATGCACTTTATTTGAAGTGACTGCACATAGAACTGAAATGTATAATTACAATAAACAGTGTCAGAAGTAATCTAATTCTATTCACTATTACCCAAGATCTATGATGCATGGTTATACACATACCTCATGGAACATGTGGTAATATCTGGGGGGAAAAAAAGAAATACCCTGGCAAAACATTCATCTGGTCTAACTGACTTTCACCATGCATTCATTGCACATTTACTGGCACTATTCTTCATATGTTTTAACTGTTGAATATGCAGTCAGTGCTGGTTCACACCTGATGCAGTCCAGTGTGTTTTTAATCTGCACCAAAAAATACATGCACAGTGTTTTCCATGTATTTCAATAGCCTTAGTTCACACAAGTGCAGTGCTTTCCAGTGCCGTCAACAAAATTAGAACATAATGCATTTTCTGTATGGAATGCATCTGAAATGCAGAAAAGTGCACCAGAATGCATCAAAAATGCACCAGAACACACATGTCCTGAACTGAGATGAATAAAAAAAAGAAGGGAAAATGCATCAAGTGCATCAAAAACACGTATGTGGAAACGCATAAATTGTGGTATAAATTGACCCTGAATGTTTAATGCTGTACTCCAGGCAGTCATAAATTATACAAAAGAAAGCTTTAAATGCATAAATAAATCATTATGTTCTAATTTTTTTTTAACACAGTGTAAGTACCTAAATATAACTTTGCAGTGGCCTCTAACAATGCACTTTATTGGCTTCTAGTCCTGCCCTGTGCTGCTATAAAGTGTGTGGCATGCAAATATGTTGACAAACATACATGCTGATAAGCAGAAAAGAGAAGAGTATGCATCCAATAATATTTGGCATCTACACTTGCTAATCTCTATCAAGTTAAAGGGGACCTTCACAATATTAATAGACTTTAATTTATTACAATCCTCACCTACCCCAGAATCTAAAATGTTGACTCTTTTTGTTTTATTTACTTTTATTCAGCTCCACCCACCCCTTGCCTAGGTGAGAATGATATCTCCTCTACTCTTCAAACCTCCTGGGATATGTACCTTCCAAATACCAGGAGCCATCAGCTTTAATACAGCGGCTAAAGAAGAGTGGACGGCCTGAGTTAATTTTTTGAAGAAAACTCCGCTTAAAAGGTAAGAGAGGATTAAAAAAGTGCAGGTGAAAGGGGGGTGTAGGCAGTGAAGTTTGTCTGTGCTTTGAATTACTTTAGTATATTTTAAGCACTTCTCATTTTGTTTTATTTTGCCCATTCTGCATACAATCTGCTACATAAATCTGCATAGCATAATTGTTTACACGTTGTATAGAATAGAACATTTGAGCATATATACTATATGTTACAAATAAACGCACACCCACAGCGACTAGCTAACCGGGGCATGGTCTGTGGCTTGGGTTAAAGAGGGAATGAGGAGGGCTTACTTTAAAGCAGAGTTCTACCCATTTTTCATACTTTTGATTATGTTGTCCCTGTGAAACAAAGAACAAGTTGGATATTTTTTTTCTTTATATACATACCTTTAAATCCACTGCAAGCCTGCAATTCCGGTCCCGGCCGCCTAGGCAATGACGTCATAAGGCAATTTGCAAGGTCTCCTGGGATGTAGTTTCCTGTATCCCAGTCCTTGGTTTCCTGTAATCGTGGGACTTGGAAACCGGAAATGACGCGAATGGGAGGTGTTTCACGGTATTCTACCGGAGTCCAGATTACAGGAAGACATGGATGCTGTATCTTGCTGTGTCCTACGCTGTGCTCTATGCTGGAATTGCAGAGTGTGTACATCGCGCTGAGCAGTGTCTGTACTGCGCAGGCGCGAAAACGAGTGGTGCATGCTGGGGTAGCCAGCAGCACCGCTTCCGAGAAATAAATACCTGTGGGCTTCTGATGCCCACAGCCATCATGGCGCCTGCTTGCTTCCGAGATCATGGTACATTTTTAATAATTACTAAGTAATTACAATGCTTTTACTATTGAATTATTCCAATTGTTAATGCTATTTGAAAGGTTATCATGGATCTGCTTTTACCAAACATTTATTAGGGGTACTGGAGCTCCGCTTTAAGCATATAGGACTGGCTGTGAAACCCTTTCACATCCCGCATTACCTCTGGCCACCACTAGAGGGGGACTCCACTCAAAGCTAACTGGCTGAGCACACAGAGGCAGATAAGAATATTATATACAATATGGTGCACTCTAATGGTTGGGGAGCAGTCTAGCAATTGGCATACCCTTCTAGGATTCCTTCAGCTATACTACAAGCTAGAACCCCAAAGTTAATCACTCTTCCACTTTCCACATACCAGACACACAACAAACGGTAGCTTGCCACCACCCAACAGTTTATCTGCAGACTGGTCTGCTGGGCCACCACACACACACAATCTGCATGCAATCTGCCAACACACAGTGCAATAGCATACAGATTGGCAATGAACTTAGACTGAGCACATAGGCACTACAATACAACAATCTCTCCAGGGATATGAGCCCTATTTAGTACAGAGAAGTCACTTTTTCATTTTATGATTTAATATTCCAAAAGTGGGCAGTGCATTAAATATGTGCTAAGAAAAAAAAGGGTTACAGAAAATACAAAATAGACACACACAATTGGCTATTCGCTATAAAATAAAAAGGGAATAAAAACAGAAATAAAACTTTTACCAAGATTTATCCTGGAGCTGGAGCAAGTCAAAGAAAGTCCAAGATTTGGCAGTCAAATGGAACTGACTCCGTACGAATCTCGCTGTCCATATCTCAGGTTCCTCAATTTATTGAAATATGGATGCGGGCTAGACTTTAGCCCTTGGCCAATCAACCCTGAGGGATGTTCCTGTACCAGCCCATAGGACGTCTGTGCTCTGAAGTGCCCAGAGCTGAATGGGCCAGAAACGGTTCAGAATAACTTGGTCAGGGATAGGATTTTCCAACACCAATGAGTCAGTCCAATCGTGACTGTTCAGCTGTTGCAATCAGGTGCCATATAACCATTTTGTGTGTTGCTCTGGGATTCTACATAGGCTACAAATACAGTTTTACTTGTACATGTAGCCTACAATGTGTCCAATCAGAAGGAATTATTTTCATCTCTCTGCAACTAATATTTAAGCTTTTATGAGAGAAATGGTTTCCTCGGAATTGTTTGTATGAATCAAAGCTGACAGACATTCAGGAGCCTTCTCCCTGTCTTCTGCTGATTTGTGTAGCCAAAATGCCTAGGATTCTTCTTTTAGGTTCAAGAAGGTGGCAATCTATGGCTACACAGATGAGACAGTTTTATTGACATCTAGGTGTCAACTCTAGCCTAGAAGCTGTCTTTCAAATGCCAATTCAAAACATATCTCTGACTGATTAAATACCGTATTTCTAATAACATAGGATTAAATTATATCAACTATTGAACTACTTCCACAGGTCACGTCATCTCAGCTACTGATAAAAATTATTCTACTGTTAAATGTATGTAACACTATTTATTTATCAAGGTTCAAATCAAATTGTTCTTTCAACATCCAAGATTCCTTACCTGATTTAATTCTTCATCATTGGCTACAGCAAGCAGAATGTGCCTGGGCGTGACTCTGCCTTTCTTGTTATCTCTAGCTGCATTTCCAGCCAGCTCAAGAATCTCAGCTGTAATATAAAAATTGTAAATGTATAAGTTTTATGAATACGGTAACTAAAAAATACAGTATTTAGCTAGAAAGAATCAAACACTAAACTAAAACCTATTTGAAGTGTTAAATGATCTCTGTACAGTGTGACACCTCAGTGTTTAATTCCAGGCACTATATGTTCACTGTCCATACCTTTCCAGCATTTCCTCAGCACTTAAAACTCCTCATGGAAATCTGGTAAAACATGAAACTCCTGAGTATGGGAGAAGATGTGACATTCACTACGCAGTGCCCTAGTGACCAATCACCAAACTTGAGGGGTGCCATGGAAACTGCTTACTGTGAGAACACTTTAACCACTTGCTCTCCAGAGGATTTACCCCCCTTCCTGACCAGGCCATTTTTTGCATTACGGCGCTGCGTTATTTTAACTAACAATTGCGCGGTCATGCAACACTGCACCCAAATGAAATTTGTGTCCCTTTTTTCCCCACAAATAGAACTTTAAGTGGTAATTGATTGCCTGTGAGTTTTTTATTTTTTGCACTATAAACAAAAAAAAAGACATTTTTGAGAAAAAAAAAAAAAACAGTATTCCGTCATAAATTTAGGGCAAAATGTATTCTGCTACATGTCTTTGCTAAAAAATCTCAATATGTAAATTAATTGGTTTACCTGGAAGTTATAGCATTTACAAATGGCAGTATATGTACTGGATTTTTTTTTTTTACTAGTAATGGCGGCGATCATCGACTTATAGCGGGACTGCGGCGGGTATTCTGACACTGGGGGGAACTGACTTGGTGTCACGGATATCCCCAGTGACACCAATACAGTGATCAGTGCTAATAAAAAGTACTGACACTGTACTAATGGCACTGGGCAGGAAGGGGCTAACATCTGGGGTGATCAAAGGGTTAACTGTGCGCTGTTTCATTATGTTGGCTGTGTCTGTGTTTCACTGTAAGCACAATGCTTTGCATGGCTCTGCTATGCAGAGCCATACAAAGCAGTGTGCAGGAGTTGACAGTGGAGAGACATGTGTTTATGCACAGGTCTCTTCCCTGTCGGAGATACTTGGCGATCACCAGGTGCCAGCGAGTAATCACCAGCCGGGACCCAGCGATTGACAGCCGAGGTCGAAAATGCAAAATCACATACCGTATTTTCCGGCGTATAAGACGACTTTTTACCCCTTGAAAATCTTCTCAAAAGTCGGGGGTCATCTTATACGCCGGTATACGGCATACTGACACTTTGTAGGGGGGCGGCGCAGTGCCGCCGCCCCCCCCCCTCCTTCCAACGGAAGGGACACTAATTACAGGGGTGGGCAGGGCCTGTTTCCCACGACAATCCGGTCCAGGAAGCGTGGCTGCTCCTTCAGTTCGGCCACTGGATGTTCGCACGGCTGCTCGGCTCCGCCTCCTCACCGGTGATTGGCCGCCAGAACTGTAGCTCAGGAAAGGAACACAGGCGGCCAATCACCGACGAGGGGGCGGAGCCGAGCGGCCCTGCGAAAATCGAGTGCAGGAGCAGCAGGTAAGTGTTCAGTGTAGAGGTGCTGCTGCAACCACATATGCTGGCTGCAGCAGCACCATACTAGAACAGGGTCAGCAAGTGTAATTGGTGTCAGTGGGAGGAATAGTGCCCCATCATTGGTGTCACTGATACCAATGATGGAGCACTATTCCTCCCACTGACACCAATGATGGGGCACTATTCCTCCCACTGACACCAATGATGGGGCACTATTCCTCCCCCCCACTGACACCAACGATGGGGCACTATTCCGCCCCCCCCACTGACACCAATGATAAGGCACTATTCCACCCCCCACTGACACCAATGATGGGGCACTATTCCACCCCCCACTGACACCAATGATGGGACACCATTCCTCCCACTGACACCAATGTTGGGACACTATTCCTCCCACTGACACCAATTATGGGGCACTATTCCCCCCACTGATACTAATGATGGGGCACTATTCCTGCCACTGATACTAATGATGGGGCACTATTCCTGCCACTGATGCCAATGATGGGGCACTATTCCTGCCACTAACACCAATGATGGGGCACTATTCCTCCCACTGACACCGATGATGGGGCACTATTCCTCCCACTGGTGTGCATTGGAAGAGGGGTAGTCTTATACAGCGAGTATAGCCCAAACACTACATTTTAGCAGGAAAAGTAGGGGGTCGTCTTATACGCCCAGTTGTCTTATACGCCGGCAAATACGGTATATATACGTGATTTACTGCACCCCTGCCACCCGGTATCAGTATTTCTGCTATAGGACAGATGGGAAGCGGTTAAAGCGAAGTTCCACCCAAAAGTGGAAGCTGCGCTTTTCTGCCTCCTCCCCCCTCCGCTTCCAACACTTCCAAGGTCCCACAGGACTGTGGCCTATTCGCAAAGCGCAGCAGGAAACCGATGGTTTCCCTTAGTTAAGGTGGTGATGCCAGCACCCAACAGCCTAAACAAGCAGAATGGCTCGACATATGTTAAAGTGTTTCTAAAGACAGGACATCTTTTATCTTAATGCATTCTCAGCATTAAGGTAAAAAATGTCCCATTTATTATATCTCTCCCTCACCTCCCTAAATACTAACCTGTGTTCTATCTCGCTTCAGTGCAGTAGTGCTCTTAAACTCCTCATAGGACTCAGCAACAGAACCATTGACTCCTGCTGCTATCAATCAAATCCTGTGAGGAGGAGACATGGCCAAGCTGCGCTATGTCTTTATAGATGCACAAAGGCCAGGAGCAAGTCTGCAGGTGTACCCCCATAGGAAGTGGCTTCCTGTGGTGGCACACTGAGAAGAGGAGGAACCTAGAGCACCAGCCGGGGACCTATGAAGAGGAGGTTCAGGGCCGCTCTGTGCAATACAATTGCATGTCGCAGGTAAGTATAACATGTTTATTATTTTAATTAAAAACAAATTAAGCTTTACAATCACTTCATCAACTCCATCAGATTTTACAAAAGTACCTAAAAGTAAAGGAATTTTTCTCCAATCATAGAACATGTATCCACAGCTAAACTTTAAAGTTTAAATTAGAGTAGAAAAGTGTTAGAACCCTCTGCCCCAGCAAGTGAGATTCACTCTCTACTTTTCCTGGCGATCGTTGTGACTGGAACAGAAAAAAGGAATACACAAACTTTACAGAATGGGAGGTGAGAGAAAATCTTTCAAAGGGGAGGTTTATTCTGATGACAAAGTGGTCCCCTCACTCTGGAGAGATTTCTATTTAGATCCTGTTGTGCATCTGGGACAAGAAGCGAAGGTAAACAGGTAAGGTAAACAGATACTTTAACCACTTGACCTCCGGAAGATTTACTCCTCTTCCTGACCAGGCTATTTTTTGCGATACAGCATTGCATTATTTTAATTGACAATTGCACGGTCATGCAATGCTGTACATAAATTAACCACTTGCCTACCAGGCACTTATACCCCCTTCTTTACCAGGCCAATTTTCAGCTTTCAGCGCTGCCGCATTTTGATTGACAATTGCGCGGTCATGCAACATTGTACCCATATGAAATTTTGATCATTTTTTTCTCACAAATAGAGCTTTCTTTTGGTGGTATGTAATCGCCACTGGGCGCTTTACTTTTTGCGCTATAAATTAAAAAAGTGCAAAAAATTTGAAAAAAAAAAAAAAAGTTTCTTTGTTTCTATTATAAAATTTTTCAAACAGGTATTTTTTCTCCTTCACTGATGTGCGTTGATGAGGCAGCACTGATGGGCACTGATAGGCGGCACTGATGGGCACTGATAGACAGCACTAATGAGGTGTCACGGATAGGCGGCACTAATATGCAGCACTGATAGGTGACACTGATGATGGGTACTGATAGACGGCACTGACTGGCATCACTGCTGGGCACTGACTGGCGGCACTGACTGGCACAACCCCTGGGCACTGACTGGTGGCACTGACTGGCGGCACTGCTGGGCTGCACTGGTGGGTGGCACTGGTGGGCAGCACTGGTGGGCACAGGTGGGTGGGCACAGGTGGGTAGCACTGATGGGCACAGGTGGGTGGGCACAGGTGGGTGGCACTGGTGGGCGGCACTGGTGGGTACAGGTGGGTGGGCACAGGTGGGTGGCACTGCTGGGCACAGGTAGGTGGCACTTCTGGGCACAGGTGTGTGACACTGCAGAGTGGCACAGGTGGGTGCACTGCTGAGCACAGGTGGGTGCACTGCTGAGCACAGGTGGGTGCACTGCTGGGCACAGGTGGGTTATCTGCTGGGCACAGGTGGGCGGAGCTAGTGGGCGCACTGCTGGGCACAGGTGGGCGGAACTTGCGGGTGGCATTGCTGGGCACCGATCATCAGGGCACTGATAATCAGTGCCTTGATGATCGGTGCCGATCCTCGCTCTGACAACTGCCGGTTCTCGGCAGTACTTTCCTCACGATCTGACAGCGTGAGGAAAGTGCAGCCGAGAACCGGCACTTGCATTTCCCTGTGATCAGCGTGTCATTGGACACCGCTGATCACGTGGTAAAAGGCCGGTATGATTGGCCTTTTACCACATCACGTGATCAGCTGTGTCCGTAGGACACAGCGATCACGGAGATCACCGGGTGCGCGCCCCCTGGGAGAGCGCGTTCTGGGAGGACCTCATATGACGTCCACTCAGAACTGGCCGGCCGCAGTTTAGCCGTCATTCGGCTATCTGCGGTCGGCAACTAGTTAAATTTGCCATTTTTCCCACAAATAGAGCTTTCTTTTGGTGGCATTTGATCACCTCTGCATTTTTTATGTTTTGCGTTTATAAACAAATTTAGGCCAAAATGTTTTCTGCTATATATTTTGATTTAAAAAAATCCCAATAAGCGTATATTGATTGACTTGCGAAAAAGTTATAGCGTCTACAAACTATGGTACATATAATGGAATTATATTTAATACTAGTAATGGTGGCGACTTATAGCGGGATATTGCGACGAACATTTTTACACTGACACTTTGTGGGAACCAGTGACACTAGTACACTGATCAGGGCTAAAAATATGCACTGACACTGTACTAATGACACTGGCTGGGAAGGGGTAAACAGCTAGAGTGATCAAAGGTTAACTGTGTGGCTAGCTATGTGCTTGGTGTACACTAGGTGGTGCTTTTACTGGGGAAAGTGAAGAATCGTGTTCCCAGCTTTGCAGGGACACGCAATCGTTCACTCCCCCCTGATGGGGACAAGGGCCTCTTCCCCACAACCCTGGCCGGTGGTTTTGGGGGTCTGCAGGCAGGGGGCTTATCAGAATCTGGAAGTCCCCTTTAACAAGGTGGCCCCCAGATCCCGCCCCCCCATGTGAATGGGTATGGGGTACATGGTCTCATTACTCATTCACAAAAAACAAAAAGTGTAGTGTGAAAAAAGACAGGACACGGTCTTTGACGAGTCCTTTATTAAAAGAAAAAACTAAAAGAATATCCCCCGCAGTAGATCCAACGCCAATCACGATGTCCGCCACCGCCAAACCGGAAAAAAGAATTTAAAAAAAAAAGGCTTTGCTCTCGATGATAGCTCCCTGCTGTCTGCCTCTCAGCTGACTTGACAGTTCTTAAATATGTAAGGGGCGGGGCCACCTAGTGACATGACGTGTGTGGCCCCACCTCCTTGTGACATCATTGACCAGCATGCCCCAGTTGATAACGCCACAAGGAGGTGGGGTCACATGCGTGATGTCACTGGGTGGCCTCCCCCCCTTACATATTTAAGGGCTGTCAAGCCAGTGGAGTAGGCAGACGGCCGGGAGAAAGCATCGGGAGCGGAGCCTTTTTTTTATTATTCTTTTTTCGGGTCAGCAGCGGTGGACATCGTGATTGACGTTAGATCTACTGCGGGGGACATCTTTTATTTTTTTCTTTTAATAAAGAACTTGTCAAAGACAGTGTTCTGTCTTTTTTCACACTACAATTTTTGTGTTTTGTGAATGAGTAGTGGGACCATGTACCCCATACTCACTCACGTGGGGGGGCAGGATCTGGGGGCCCTGCCCTCAGACCCCCACAACCACCGGCTAGGGTTGTGGGGAAGAGGCCCTTGTCCCCATCAACATGGGGACAATGCTTTCGGGGGGGAAGTCCCTCCTGCCCCACATCACCCTCCCCATGTTGAGGGCATGTTGCCTGGTATGGTTCAGGAGGGGGCGCTCAATCCCCCCCCGTTTCCTGACCTGCCGTGCTGCATGCTCGGCTAAGGGTCTGGTATGGATTATTTTGGCATGGGGGTTCCCCTCAAAACCCATACCAGACCCAAAGGGCTTGGTATGAATGGAGGGGTGACCCCACAACGTTGTTTTATTTATTATGGTGCCGGTTTTTAAAATGTAATTACTGCTTTTTTTTCTTCACTATAGCTCAGAGATTCAGCTGTCACTTTTCCCCCCAGCTAAAAGAAAGTAAGCGCCACATTCCATCTCTGGAGCTTCCTTGCTACACACTGCTCAGCCTGGCCGCATCCCTGCAAAACTATGCAGCTACATACTGGCACATTCTCCTTCAGGAGACATTTAGCAGTGTCTAGGAGTGCTTCCAAACCCCATAGAGGAATACCTTAAAAACAGGTGTGAGGTCTTTTCAGCAGTAAAAGTTCTAAAAGACCCAAGATTGGAGCAGCAGGCTGATCCTACAGATACAGATAACACGTCAAGCAGAGCCAAAACAGTCTGTTGTAAATCTGATGTAATGGAAGAAGACTGTGAACCCTCAAACAATTTCATAGGGGGGGGAGACTGAGGAGGCCCTGTGTCAGAGATAGTCCGGAGAATCAATGGTCTGGCCGCTTCTAAGGCTGCAGGCT
Source organism: Staurois parvus (assembly GCF_062004578.1). Lineage (NCBI taxonomy): Eukaryota > Metazoa > Chordata > Amphibia > Anura > Ranidae > Staurois > Staurois parvus. Next base: position 463,347 of record NW_028318497.1, on the reverse strand, counting down.
GACCAGCAATAGACTATGCATGGGGTGGTGCAAGTGTTCATTTGGATCACCTGCAAGTCATCGCCAGAGAGAAACTGGGTTAATTTGGCTACAAAGTCATAAGTGACTGCAGTAGAGGTCAGGACAATAAGACAGGTCTCACCCGACAGGGCTAAAGAGAACTTGATGACGAGGTGGTCATGTGGTCATATGGTCATAGGATTGCAGATGTCAGTGCATTTGGAGAGAACATAACAAATGTCCCTGGAATCATTAGAGGAGTGTGAGCTGGTGTCACCGTTTGCACTGGTACTGTCCTTTCTGTGTCTAGATACAGAAATGTTGTGGCAGTGATGCAACTAAGCTCAGGGGCTTAGGTAATCACAAAAACCCAGACTGTGGGTATCTGGCAAAGGTCAGATGGCAGGAGGTGACCTTGTTCCTGAAGACTGTCAGTAGAAATGAAGTGGAGATTGGCGTTCATTGTGAGTCTTGAAATGTAGGAGCAGCAGTGGGAAGATGCTTCCGACACTTGGCAGAGTGCACGGGACACTCCGCCCAGCAAATTATGCCAGTGGTCAATCTCTCAGTGTGGGTTAACACTGAGAGATTGACCACTGGCATAATTTGGCATAATAAAAAGGGGTTACTTCCATGGTAAACAATCGCAAACTGTAATTTTAGAGGCGCTGAGCGATCCCAACAATGAGGAAATTCCCACAGCCTTAATTACTTGCAGCAAGTAATGTTGTGCTGCTCTAATCTCATTACCTTATTTTATGTGAATCACTCATATGTGCAAACCTATATAAACAAACGCTAAGTAAATAAATAAATATAACCATGTACAGTTAGGTCCAGATATATTTGAACACAGGCAAAATTTTAGTTTTTTTCTCAGGTATTTACCAAAACATATTCAAGCTATAGTTTCAAGGAGCAGGGCCCTCACACATCCCTCTTGTAATGAACTGTATTGTTGCTGTATTGTCTCCCATTATATTGTAAGGCGCTGAGCAAACTGTTGGCGCTATATAAATCCTGTATATAATATTAATAATAATAGTTATATAATGGATATGGGCTGAAAGTGCACACTCTCAGGTTTAATTTGAGAGTATGTACATCCAAATTGGAGGAAGGGTTTAGGAATTACAGCTCTTAAGAGTAGCCATTCCCCTTTTTAAAGGGACAAAAGTAACTGGACAATGGAATCAAAAGCTGTTTCATGGCCAGGAGTGGGCTACTCCTTCGTTATTTCTTCATCAATTAAGCAGGTAAAAAGTCTAGAGATGATTCTACAGTGGAGTTGATTCTAAGTGTGGTATTTGCATTTGGAATCTATTGCTGTGAACCTACATCAAGCGTTGAAAGGAGCTGTCCATGCAAGTGAAGCAGACCATTGTATCCATCAGAGAGATAGCAGCAACATTAGGAGCAGCCAAATCAACAGTTTGGTACATTCTGAGGAAAGAAGAATGCACTGGTGAACTCAGCAACATAAAAAGGCATGGATGTCCATAGAAGACAATAGTGATGGATGATCACAGGATCCTCTCTATGGTAAAGAAAAAACCATTCACAACATCTAGACAACTGAAGGACACTCTCCAGGAGGTGGGCGAATCATTGTTAAAGTCTACAATCAAGTGAAGACTTCACAAGAGCAAATACACAAGGTGTAAACCATTCATAAGCCTGAAGAATAGAAAAGCCAGATTAGACTTTGCCAAAACACATCTAAAAAAGCCAGACCAGTTCTGGAAAAGCATTCTTTCGGTGGATGAAACTGAGATGAAACTAAGATTAATCTGTACCAGAATGACCGGGAGAAAAAAAGCGTGGAAAAGGATTGAAACATTTCATGATCCAAAGCACGCAACATCATATGTAAAACATGGCGGACGCAGTGTGATGGCATGGGCATGCGTGACTTCCAGTGGTAATGGGTCACTGGTGTTTATTGATGATGTGACAGAAGACAGCAGCAGCCAGATGAATTCTGCAGTGTTTAGAGATATACTGTCAGCCCAGATTCAGTCAAATGCAGTAAAGTTGATTGGACGGCGCTTTACAGTACAAATGGACAATGGCCCAAAACACACTGCAAAAGCAACTCAGGAGCTTTTAAAGGAAAAGAAGTGGAATATTCTGAAATGGCTGAATCAATCATCTGATATCAACCCAATTGAACATACATTTCACTTGCTGAAGGCAACACTAAAGGCAGAAAGACCCACAAACAACAACTGAAGACAGCTGCAGTTAGAGCCTGGCAAAGCATCAGAAGGGAGAAAACCCAGTCTTTGGTAATGTCCATGGGTTCCAGACTAAAGGCAGTCATTGCCAGTAAAGGATTCTTAACAAAATATTTAAAATTAACATTTTATGTATGATTATATTCATTTGTCCAATTACTTTTGGTCCCTTAAAAAAAGGGGGATTGCTACTCTTAAGAGCTGTAATTCCTAAACCCTTCCTCCAATTTGGATGTACATACCCTCAAATTAAACCTGAGAGTGTGCACTTTCAGCCCATATCCATTATATAACTATAGCTAAAATATGTTTTGGAAAATACCTTGAAAAAACTAAAATTGTGCCTGTTTCCAAATATATATGGACCTAACTGTATGTGATATAGACATAAAATGTGAAAATTGGTATTATTCCTTGTGCAAATAAATCAGTTTATAAAGTCCACATATTATTCTGTGCGTGCTTATCCAACACCATAATTTTCACACATGCTCCTTAATAACTTTGCACAATAAAAGTGCCACCTCTGTGCTCACAGAACTCTCACCTCAAAATACTTTCTCAATGCGTATAAATATAATTCCATCCAGGTTCCACCAACTCGGTCTCTTCTTCCTTCAAACCACTAGGGACTCTCCTTTCCTCTCTCTCCTGAAACCATGACCAGGTGTTGGGGTGCCTTTAAGGCTGTGATAACACGATCCGCCCCGAGCGCCGCCAGCTGACTCCACACATTACCTTTCCTAAATGATCCTAGCTTCTCTCCATACAGTTTGTTATTCCACCCAACACCTTCCTACAGCAACTTTCAATACACTGACACTGGATGCTCTAAGACCCCCCCTTTTATAGCAAAGGGTCTGGCTTATCCAACAGTCGTCTTAAAGGCCCTTTTAACCCTGCTCGTCATGACTTAAAGGCCTTTAAGTGCATTACGTTTTTTTAAAAATTGCCCAATCCCAAAAATTTTGAACTTGCAGAATTCACCATAAACCCATGGTAGCAGTGAACCTGAAATCCCTAATCTCTAATCACCTAAAAGCTTACCTGTAGATACACCAGTAAAGTTGTATTTATATTTCTGAAGCCCAACTATATTGTAAAATGTATTAATTACCTTTGAATTTCAGAGATTTTATTTTTAATCACTTGCAGTTTCCCATACTGACATTCAATGGAAGCAGGTGAATGTCTGTGACCACTATGCTCAGAAGCCCAAGTTGGAAAAGTGAGGTCACTGACACACCTCCTCTCTCATTCACAGTAACATTACAATTGCAGTACATTCAATAGGTGGTACTGAGTGGAAGAGACATTTTTCCCTGAATCCCTCCTCCAGACTAGTGTCTGCATTACCCCTCTTTACCCAAACAGCTTCATAACATCCAATTCTTTAACCAAAATATAAAACCAGTAATAGGTAAAGAAATAACACAAGAATTAAGTTTCTGAAAAAAAAAGGGTTAGTCAATCTGAATTATATGGTGTTTTCTAGATGCTTTTAAATAAACCTGTGTTGAGAAAAATATTTTAAAGTCAGGTTTTTATTGCTGTCTGTGTCCCCATCAGGAAGAATTACTGTACTCTCTAATTGTCCTGATCACCAATGTCTCTGAGAATGAAGGTCAGGGTTTTTTAAGGTTAGTCAAAAAGTTTGAGTTACCACCAGAACTAGAAATAGGAAATCTTCCACTGGGAACACTTTTTCAGGTGACTGCTGTCTAAGGCTCAATTAAATGTGCAGCTTGCATCGCCACTCCTCTTCAAAGTGATCATGGAGGATACCTTTTCAGAGGGCATTCAACATGCGTTGAGGAGGAGATATGTCATCTCCTCACCATCTGTTTTTCCATGCGGCTGCAGGGCAGTTGAGATGTGGTTCCGTTCACTTGAATAGGTTGCAATGCCGCATGACTTAAGCAACATGCCATTTAATTTTGCCACAGTTGAGGCGGGAAGTTGGTGGACAATAAAACCATGACTCAATTGTCTGATTTTATTGCCCCCAGGCAGCTCATATGAAGGAGCCCTAAAATTAGACTTCCATCACGCTGAAAAGATAGCAAAAAAAAAAAAAAAGACCGCCATTTTAACCTTTCCCTATTCTATCCAAAATTAGGGAAAAGAGGTTTCTTTAGACAAATTTTAAAGTGAACCCAGGGACTGCCTCTACATTGCAAGCGTGAAATACTCAATTACGTTTAGAGGATTAGAAAAAGCAATTTAGCTTACCCAATCTTCCATTCCTCCAGGGTTCCTCTGTGCTTATAAACTGGTTTCTACAGTCTCTTCTCCCCTGTGCTACAGTAGCTGCATGCCCTCTGACATCACCAAGTACAATACATGGCCCATACTGGACATGAGGATCCAGAAAAACAGTACACAAGAAAAAGTGTAGGGGAATAGAGGACAGCACTGGCTGTTAGAAAAATGCAAACAGGGCCGGCGCCAGCCTAAGGCGGCTAAGGCAACCGCCTGAGGGCGGTAAAACCCGAGGGTGGCTACAGATTGGGATTTTTTAACTAATTGCTCTCCATTCCCATGCCTCCTAACAGTCCACACTAGCGTGCTCCTACCCGTCAAGGCACTAGTTTCCGCTTCCGGATTCAGGCTTGATTATTACAAGAAATCCCAGAACGGTAAATCAATGCCGGGCAGGAGCACACTAGTGTGGGCACTAGTGACAGCTGGCTGCCCTGCGGCTTATTTGGTGTTCCTCACGATATGACTGTATTTTTGCATGCCAGCCGGCATCTATCTCACCAGCTGCCTCTCCTGACACTGACACACTGCAGAATGGAGTCGCCTCTCCCTCCCCAGCTGTGATGATTTCCTGTACACAGACAGGAGGAAAAGGTGGGGAGGAGGGAGGCCACTCTACATGTAGTGCGCTGATCTGAGATCTGTAGTGAGTATGATATACATGACACTTGCAGGGGAGGGGGACGCAGGGAAGGGGGGAAACAAAAATGAATACTAGCAATGATTTGGGGGAGAGGGTAACAAGATACTGTATGTACTAGGGGGTGCTTTGGGAGGGGAAAGGACTTGTGCTAGAGGTGGGGTTGTATATGAAATCTGACCCCCCCCAGTACAAGTCCTCTGCCCTCCCAAAGCACCCCCTAGTACTTACAGTATCCTCTTAACATCCCTGCTCTTTCAAATCAGAGATGCCAGCTGCCACAGAGGGGAAAATCATAGCATCTGGAACCCCCGGGTACCCCAATAGACATAAAGAGCAATTGCCCCAGGTGCCCAAACTTGTACCTCCCTGCCGGGCAAGTTAGTGGAGCCAAGTGCCGGAACTTTTTCGGCACTGGGGGAGGCGAAGGGGTGGCACCAAAATGCACCTTTACCTATATAGAAAAATTCCTTGCACGAGCCCTGAACTCAGAGGATGGGGTAATTAAAACTGCTTTTGTAGACAAGCAATTCATTCTTGCAGTTCAAGGAAGGAAGGATTTTTTACTTTCCCTGTGGATATGATTTATAAGCTATTCACATTTATCACCCACAGGTGATCACTAAAGGTAGCATTTAAAAACCTATATATGGAAAACAAAATAAAAAAATGTGGAAAAGCAAGAAAGTAAGCATGCCAAACGTTTCATTCAAGTAAATGTTGTAAAAAAAAAAATACTAAAATACATTAGTTTTATTTTATCTACCATACAGCTCACAAAACTTAAAAAGTCTGACTATAAAAAATATTCAAGTTTGTATTCTTAACTCAAAAAGTACATTCTATTGCTGTCAGCCTCCTCCAAATCTCCAAGTTTTTTTTTGGCTGCTGTGATATAACTTCCTGTTAGAGACAGTCCAGTGTTTATGGAGTATGGAATATGGGGTCTGTATAGAGCGATGCACATGACCAGAATTGACGTGCACTGGAAGTGTGAGGGAAAGGGAGTTTCCTGAGCCACAAAGGATGTTACAAGAAGGTAGAAAAAAATAAATAATTTCATTAAAAATAGATTACAGAGCCATTAAATAGTGGATGTGTATGAATTATTTTTTGGAGAATAAGGATATAATTTAGTGTCACTTTAAATATGTCTTTAAATCCTTACAATTATTAAAGGAAAATTAATATGACCACATAAATATTATCGTAAAGTTACTGGCGGCAATACTCACCGGTCAGATACTCCAGGACTGCAGCCATATACACAGGAGCCCCAACTCCAATCCTGTACTTTGGGTGACCTTTCTTTATGTAACGCAGCATTCTTCCCACTGGGAATATGACCCCAGCCTTTGCAGACCTTGAGGTCTTTGTGGTCTTCTTTTTCCCACCTCTGCTCGACATCCTAAGTTATCACACTATAGATGATTCAAAGACAAAAAAAAGTTAGTGCATTCCTAACTGGAAGTATAACACATCCATAAAAAATACTGTAATATGGTAGACAGAAACAGAAGAAATACTGAAAGTCTTAGCTTGATTTAACCCTTCCAAAAACATCTGTTGCTACTACAAACAGGTTCTTTTTGGTTTGAGGAACAACGTACTGTCACTGTGTACTACAGTTGTGATAGATATCAATATGCCTGCCAGTGATTGAAACCTAATTTGTACAAAGTATGCATAAAGCCATTTAATGATATATGCAATAAGGGCATTTGCCACAGGTCTACCAGTAAATGGACCCAGTAAGATACTGGTTAACTCCTGGGTCCTTCACGGCAGTGATACTCAACTCTTCAACCCTGCAGAATATATATTAAAATGGGTAATCAGTCAAGAATACAATTCACTGTAATTTAAACAGACATTATAACAAAAAAGTACACAAAAAAGTTGGAGAGCTGCTCTTCAGTAGGAGAATAACCTCCAAATCATTGGTGTCAGTGAGATAGTTGCCCCCAGTGAAAGAATAACCTTCTAAAGAATTGGCATCAGTGGGACTGTGGCCACCAGTGGGGAAATAGCCTGCAAATCATTGGTGTCAGTGGAGTAGTTGCCCTCAGTGGAAGAATAGCCTACTGAACCATTCACGTCAGTGGGACTCTGTGAGAGAACAGCCAGCAGATTACTCCACTAATGGGTGAACAGCTGGCAAATTATTGTAAGTGGCTTTGTGGCCACTAGTGTTAGAATAGTGCCCCAAATCACTGGTATTGGTGAGATATGTAGCCTCAGCAGAGAATAGTGCCTCAATCCATTGGTGTCAATGGGACTGTGACCCCAGGAAAGAAAAGCTGCTCAGTTCATTGGTGTCAGTGGGAAAGTGGCCCTCAGTAGAGAATAGCCACCCAATTATTGGTGTCCGTGGGACAGTGAACCCCAGGTAAAAAAAAAAGTCTTTCAAATCATTGGTGTCATAAGGATAGTGGCTCCCAGGGAAGATTAACCTATTAAACCACTGATGTCCATGGAATGGTGGGCCCCAGAAGAGACTGACACCCAAACAACTGGAGTAAATGGTGGTAATTTACTTACCTTAGGACAGGAGCCAGCACAGCCTGTAGATGAAAACTGTTGATAACACATGATACCTGCCAGTGCCTCTCCCAATTTATGTGTGTCTATCTGTGAGAATGTGTAGCAGCACCAGAACTATTCAGATCTGCAGATCACTCCACCTTTAGAGTCATTTCATTCTTACTTTCATTCATAAAATGTAGTAGTAGTTCTATGGCTTTTTTTAGTGATGCAGCATTCTGAAATCTACCAGAGGATCCCACAGTCTGTCACAAACCTCAGTCTCCCACACTAGATCACAGACCTCAAAACAATCAGTACTGTAAAAACGCAACCAGAAACATGTTTGCAGAAACTAAACCAGTACAACAGCTCTTACTGGGAAGAAGCATTTCCATATATGGAGGTTAAATTTCTTTTCCTCCAGACATAAAGAGTGCCTTCTTGACCGTGAAGATGAATAACTCAACACCAAGTTTACTAATGGACCACCTATGTATTTGAACATTGTGATCATATCCCCCCTAAATTGCCTCTTCTCAAGTAGGTATACTGAATATTCAGTTCAACTAATCTTTCTTCATAGCTAAGCTCCTCTGTGCCTTATCATTTTGGTTGCCCTTCTCTGCACTTTCTCCAGTTCTCTGGATACTGCTGCTATTGCTGTATGTTAGGTGTTTTGTTTAACATGTCCCTGCTGCTTGCTGTGGTTCCTCCCACCAGATGGCATGTTTCAGAGAGAGGCTAATGAGCTCACTAGACGATTGTTAACACAAGGTTATACAAAACAGGCCTAAAAAAAGGACTTCAATCGTGTAACGAATTTGGACAGGCACAGTCTTCTATTTCGTTCTAAATATCAGAAACAGGCTGATAAAGAAGAGGTGTCAGAGTCATTTTCTAATGAACATATCAAAATAAGAAAAATATTACAAAAACACTGGTCAGTCTTGCCAGAAGACCCAACTATTGGTAAATTGGTGGGTAAGAATCCTTCCATTACCTATAGAAGGACAGGATCTCTAAAGGACTCTTTTGTACAATGTGAATATAAAGGAGATCAGAGATGTGATCCATGCAAATATGTTGGCACTTTCCCTTGTGGAGAATGTTCCTTACTTAGCAATCATAAACAATTTATCCTACCGAATGGAGATAAATTTATCTCTAAACATTTTGTAAACTGTCAGACAAAAGGAGTAGTTTATCTTGTGTCTTGTGAATGTGGATCTACAAACATACAAGGTAGGTAGCAAGCAAGCGCATGATTTTTTCAAGCAGCTAGCAGCAAAGGATGAACGCCTACATCCTCAAATGTGACTAAATAAATAAATAATGCAGCGCTTAAATTATAAAAGTGACAATATGTAAAAGTGAAGCGCAGAATGATTGAGCACTGGAGTGACCACAGAATATAAAGTGTTTTGTCAGATGTTGACGAGATAAACAGTGACTGGAATATGTAATGGTGACAATAGTGAATAGTCCCAAACAAATTATTATGGTGATACACTTGTAAATATTGATGAGCAAAAAGTCCAAAGTATTCTGTAAAATATTCGTGCTTGTGACTCCGTGATAAGGGATTGCTGTATGAATGCACTCACCAGAAGCGCAATAAATTTGCGCATAGAATCATATCCAAGAACTCCACAGTGGACATCTGAGCACATGAAAGGAACTCCACTGGTTTACTGGCAGCACACAGGAAAAGACCCCAGGCATCAATCACTGGATCCTCACAGCATACAGGGATAGCTCCACTTGTACCTCTCCACCATGGATATATGTTGCCAAAAGGGATATGTTCCATCTTAAATGAAATGGCTCGCAAACACAAGCCACAATAGGAGTACTGATAGTGTAGTATTTTATTGTAAAAGAAAGGATATCCACGTGGATACAGAGTATTGGCAGCACACTTACAAAGATGGCCGCCGGCCTTCCATGCGGCCTCGGTGGCGTGAGGTCAGTACGGTAAGGCTCCTCACTGACGCGTTTCGTGCGCATGCACGTTGTCAAAGGGATCAACATTTATCTATGGTGGAGAGGTACAAGTGGAGCAACTCCTGTATGCTGTGAGGGTCCAGTGATTGATGTCTGGGGTATTTTCCTGTGTGCTGTCAGTAAACCAGTGGAGTTCCTTTCCTGTGCCCAGATGTCCACCGTGGAGTTGTTGGATATGATTCTATGCGCAAATTTATTGCGCTTCTGGTGGGTGCATTCATACAGCAATCACTTATCATGGAGTCACGTGCACGGATATTTTACGGAATACTTTGGACTTTTTGCTCATCAATATTTACAAGGGTATGGCCATAATAATTTGTTTGGGACTATTCACTATTGTCACCATTAAATATTCCAGTCACTATTTATCTCGTCAACATCTGACGAAACACTTTATGTTCTGTGGTCACTCCAGCACTCCATCATTCTGTGCTTCACTTTTACATATTGTCACTTTTATAGTTTAAGCGCTGCATTATTTATTTATTTAATATCTACAAACATGTTCATGCTATGAGAATAAGTAATCTTTATGTACCTTTGGAAAGACACGTTGCTAAATTTCATTAAATACGAAATGCCAAAGTGAATTTTTCAGCTTTAGACAGAATGCATATTCCTGTTAGAGGGGGCGACTGGAACAAGATACTATTACAGCAAGAAATGCGCTGGACTAGGTGCCTTGACGCTACTCACCATCCCGGTTTAAATGAATCTGAAAGCTACAGACCCTTTTTAGAGGGCTTTGCTTCTAGTAAAACTGATTGATACTGTTCTCAAGGCGTTCTCACATTGAATGATCTACTCCCTCCCAATTGGGGAATGTTCCCATTCTATTTTGTGCTGCAGGGATTCTCTTGTCAATGTAATTCATTTATTGTATATTCTTTTTGATTAAGTTATGTTTTGCTGTCCAGATTATGTAGCCACTTTTTCAAATGTAATGTGCATGCTTTCCTTGTGAAGGTTGGCTCTTTATTCTCTGGCGGGGAGGTCTTATACTGATGTCCCCATCATGGAAAGGGTCCCCTAAATTTCTGGGGGATCTGCATTTGTAGTCACAGAGAGCAGTGAGGTAAGGTACTCTTTCCCCTGTTTCTGTGCAGTCCGCATTCTTTCCGTGTCGGCTGCAGTCTCCAACATGGCGCCTTGTCCGGTCTCCAGAAATATGTAATTCCAGAGTTGGAATGATCAGGTATGCACTACCTATCAGATATACTTCAATGTGTCAAAACAAAAAATATTTTTTGCTAAAATAAAATGTTGATCTTTTTTAACAAGTGACTTCTTTGTATATGTTTCAAGGTTGCCTTCAAAATCCCACAAAAATGTAAGGTACAAAATTCTCTTTGTAAGTTTCTCTTACTCCTCATAACCATCAGTAAATTTTTAGTTACCTAATAAGGCATTTATAATAAATTCTAACAAACAACAGGATGTGGATTTACATCTTACTTAAAGTGGAACTGCATCTGTGCACCACAAACCAAAAATGCGATTTAATTCAATTTTATTATTTAAAGCAAACTCCCCCATCCATATCTCCATGCTTTATTATGCTGAGAAATCATACTGAAAGACCCCCTGGCATTTCTAGCCATGGCCAGAGTAAGGGCAGCTGATTCATGTAGCAACTACTTCCTGGAATCTGCCCTTAGCTCAGGCATAGGCTGAGCTGAGAATCATCCCTCCTCTCCTAAAGACTGCTGGGATGAATGGCATAATTCGCCTAAGCATGGAAATCAGGAAGTGACAGAAGAAATATAAAAACAAAAGTTTAAAGAAAAAGTAAATATGATATAATTTCCTATCCGTTTACTAATGCTAGTAGCATAAGGATTAAAATAGTCAATGCTGATTTAGAGAGTATGAGCTGATTCACAGATATGCAGGGCGAATTGAGCTCAGGTTTCACAACTAATTGATACAGTAGCTGGTCACAGGTTCACGTCAAGTTTACATCAGGTTCTTTATTAGGTACACCTTGCTAGTACCGGGTTGGACACCCTTTTGCCTTCAGAACTGCCTTAATTCTTCTTGGAATAGATTCACCAAGTTGCATTCCTCAGAGGTTTTGGTCCATATTGACATGACAGCATCACGCAGTTGCTGCAGATTTTTCAGCAGCACATCCATGATGCGAATCTCCTGTTCCACCACATCCCAAAGGTGCTCTATTGGATTGAGATCTGGTGACTGTGGAGGCCCTTTGAGTAGTGACCTCATTATCATGTTCAAGAAACCGATTTGAGATGATTTGAGCTTTGTGACATGGTGCATTATCCTGCTGGAAGTAGCCATCAGAAGTCATAAAGGCATGGACATGGTCAGCAACAATACTCAGGTAGGTTAAGGAGTTTAAACAATACTCAACTGGTACTAAGGGGCCCAAAGTGTGCCAAGAAAATATCCCCCACATCATTACACCAGCCTGAACTGCTGAAACAAGGCAGGGTAGATCCATGCTTTCACGTTGTTTACGTCAGCCTTTCTCAACCGGGGTGCCATATGAGGTCGTCAGGGGTGCCCTGGCATCCTGCCTGAGAATAGCAATCAGATCTGACTGAGCTCCCACTGCTCTGCCAAAGTGTAGATCGGCATAAGTAGTGCTCGATTGGGGCAGGCAGAAGGGGCAGCTCCGCCAGTGGAAGGGTCCTGCACCAACCAGGAAAAGACTTAACCCCACTGGCAGAGGAGGCATCTGCCATCGGGAAATCTGAACAGATGAGATGATGGACACACGGTACAATTGTATTGGGGGGGCTGAGTTCCTGTTTGCCTGTACTGGAGATCTGCTGGAGGCGGGGGAGATGTAGAGCACAAACTCAGAAAGGTGATCAATGACAGCACTAGTACCAACACAGATGGCATCAGTGGTCTGCACCAGGTGAGGCTGACCAGACTGCACAACCCAGAGGTGACAGGCAGGGACAGTGCCCAAGACATCCTGCTATGTACTCTGTTACATGCTGGCTGCCATTACTGTGATAATGAAGTATAGGTGTCTCCATGTCTGACATGTGACGTACTGTGTCCAGGTGTTCCTGGTGGCATGACGGTGCTCAGGCTTGCATGGCAATGGTGAAAGTTGCAGAGAAGCCCTGTATTTGCTTACCGACAGGGACAGATTTACACGTTTGCCCCCCCTTCCTAAGACAACTGTCTTGTGCCACTCTTCTATTTCCTAGTTCAGCAGTATACAAAATGTATTTTTGTGAATGTACAGTACATTTATATGCATGTGTGTACATTACAATTTTGACCCCTAATCCTGTACAATCAGAAATGCTTTTTAGGGGTCATTCAAAATGGCGGCAAGGACTGCTACTTCTCTGAAAAGCGATCCTTGAAGGATCGTTTTTCAAAGGAATTTGACAGACGGTGCCTCCTTAATTCCTGTTGTAACCCCTTAAATGGAGAATCACCGTGCCAAAACCATGTGTAGTGCACATGGTTGTAGGGAAGTTGCAGTGTGGTCCTCTTCACCTGAGGGTATACTTCTTGCCACAGCCACAGCAAGTATACGACCATGGCTGCTAAGGGGGAGCAGATGGGATAGTAAAAATGTCGCTCAACCCTGTGGTTTTACCGCCCCCTAATATCATGTGTGAATGAGCCTTTTGTTCACATCGATGCCACAACATATTGGACAGCCTATTCATTTCAATGGGCTGTGCTACCCACAGAAAGGCAGGGGAAGAAGTCGCCCATCCTTTTTTAAAAAAAATCACACTGTACCAAAAGAAAAAAAAAAAAAATCAGCAGTGCACGGGGTTACTATTAAGAATTAATGGCACCCCTGTGTATCTGCTAAACAGTAGCAGATTTGTCTGTGTGTTGGGAACACACGATTTTGTAATGTGAACCAAGCCTTTAGACTAGGGTGCCTCGAGACCAAAAACACTTTTCAAGGGTGCCCTGACTGGACAAAGGTTGAGAAACATTGGTTTACGACAAATTCTGACCCTACCATCTGAACCTAATAAAGAGGCTGGTGAGTGTATATAGTTGAAAATCACTGCATAAATAGTTGGCACTATATAACTACCTCAAATGAATAAAATAGCTGAATAGCTGAAAAAAAAAAAACTCAGTGGTATATTTAACAACTCAACAGGGAGCAAATAAGAGACATGTACAGTACTGAGTTTATATATACTTTAGCCATTTGGAAATGCTAGGTGAAACCTGCAGCAACTGTACATACTCATGCAGACCTAAACTGCAAACACATTGAAACAAGTCTGGACGTGTCTATTGCACAATTACTACTTGAGAATGAATGAGTGTACAGTTCATGCATTCCTTTTCAAAACAATGAGGTGCAGTTCACAAAATAGCTGTTTGTATCCACAACATTGCAAACACAAGGCATGACATATTCCACTGAACACCAACGTCTCCCTGCCATCATTCACAACAGCTGTCCATATGGGAGTTTGGTGTGCTACCATTCACTTCTTTTAGGTGAACAAGACCCCTTTCATGAGGCCGGGTTGTTGCAGCCTCCAGATTCCTGCAGCACGAATTTGTGGATTCCTACTGCAGGAATGACTGGGTTATGCCATTAGCATCGATCGCTCAGCCCATTTAAACGAATAGGCTGACAGCTGCCGTTGCTGATCTGATGTAACTTCACACAGAACGACTAGCTGCAGTTCCACAACAGATGTCTGAGCCATGTCCAATAAGGAGTCATCCACTGTGTGTGGATTACAGCCTGAGCTACAGAGCCTGTAAACAAAAGCCTTTTCAGCTGGCTGTTACTAGAGATAGGGCTTGTGTACGTACGCAGTTAACGTACTTTGAAATGTATTTCCACCGTCAGCAGAGTCCTATGTACTTAAATAGTTTAGTTTGTATGACAATTCCTATAGAGATGTGTTTAAAATCCAGGTGAAGCGGGTCAAATGCACCCTTTTACTTATATATGCTTGAGCTGTGCTGCATTTAAACACAAAAGGCGGTGTTGGCCAACAATGCTCATGACACAAGCAAATAAAGACGTGAAAAAAACCCTAACACTTCACCTGTTCTGGGGATAAAACTACACAATATTCATATGCAATATTTTATATTTACTAAATTACAAAAGAATGTGTTTACAAGCTGTATTTTTTAAAATTCTTAGGTTAAAAATAAAGTAATCATGTGCAGAAACATATACACTATACTGCCAAAAGTATTGAGACCCCTTCCTTTACACAAACATAAATTTTAATGGCATTCCAGTTCTAGTCCGTAGGGTTCAATATTGAGTTGGCCCACCCTTTGCATCTATAACAGCTTCAGCTCTTCTGGGAAGGCTGTCCACAAGGTTTAGGAGCGTGTCTATGGGAATGTTTAACCATTCTTCAAGAAGCGCATTTGTGAGGTCAGTCACTGATGTTGGACGAGAAGGCCTGGCTTGCAGTCTCCACTCTAATTCATCCCAAAGGCATTCTATCAAGTTGAGGTCAGGGCCGGTGCAGGGCACTCATGTTCGTCCACCCCAAACTTGCTCATCCATGTCTTTATGGACCTTGCTTTGTGCGCTGGTGAGCAGTCATGTTTAAACAGGAAGGGGCCATCCCCAAACTGTTCCCACAAAGTTGGGAGCATGAAATTGTCCAAAATGTCTTCACTGGAACTAAGGGGCAAACCCAACCCGTGAAAAACGACCCCACACTATAATCCCTCCTCCACCAAACTTCACACTTGGCACAATGCAGTCAAGCAAGTACCATTCTCCTGGAAACTGCCAAACCCAGACACTTCCATCGGATTTCCAGACAGAAGCGTGATTCGTCACTCCAGAGAACACATCACCATAGCTCTAGATTCCAGTGGTGGTGTGCTTTACACTACAGCATCTGACACTTTGCATTGTATTTGGTGATGTAAGGCTTGGATGCAGCTGCTCAGCCATGGAAACCCATTCCATGAAGTTCTCTAAGCACTGTTGTGCTAATCTGAAGGCCACACAGTTTGGAAGTCTTTAGCTATTGACTCTGCAGACAGATGGTGACCTCTGCGCACTGTGCGTTTCAGCATGCGCAGACCCCGCTCTGTCATTTGCTTTCACTTTGTTATAGTACCAATAACAGTTGACCGTGAAATATTTAGTAACAAGGAAATTTGCTGGATGGACTTATTGCACGGGGGCAACCTATCACGGTACCATGCTTGAATCCACTGAGCTCCCGAGAGTGACCCATTCTTTCACAGATGAAAGATGTGGCCATGGAGGTGATTGGAACACCTGAATCCAATGATTTAGAGGGGTGTCCTAATACTTTTAGCAACATAGTGTATTTTTTTTAGGGCTCATTTAGATCCATGTCTTTGCAGAGAGGTGCACTTTTTGCACTGTTAGGCAAGTGCATTGCTATGTGTCAACATGTTTTTTGTGCATTGATATGCACTTTTTAATTTGCTTTTAAATATAGAAATTGGAGTGGATAGGGTGGATCATCAAAGAGCAATGTTTCTTAAAGTGATTCAAAAGGATTTTTTAAAAAAATAAATTTAAAAAGATGTTATATTTACCTGTTTTGTGCAATGGTAATGCACAGAACGGCCCTTTATCTCTTCTTTGGTGGTCCCCGATCTTCACTGTCTGCTCCTCTTGTCCTCTGAGTTCCCCCTCAGCAAGCCATTTGCTGACAGGGCACCTGTGCAGACTCGCTCTCGAGGCAGGCTGTGTGTGTCCTTAAACGCTCACCGTGCAGCTCAGCCATGCTTCCCCCACTCCCTTCTCACAGGATTTGACTGACAGCAGCAGAAGCAAATGGCTCACGATGCTCTCAGTATCTCTTGTGTGACCAGGAAGAGAGGAGAGCTGTGCTGTAGACGGGGCAGCGCTGGATCGGTGGAGGAAACAAATGAGCGTTGCAGGGTGAAGGTAGAAAACAGTGGGATTTTTTTTACCTTTTTAGATTAATGCAGGGAATGCATTAGGGTAAAAAAACAATTAGACTTTAGAACCACTTTAATTATCTGATGTCTTAACACATTGAGCATGTATTTTGATGTGTTGTGATTGATTTCTATGGTTCTCCCAACACACTAAAAGTTTGGGGAAAAAAACGTACATGTCTAAAAACCTACTGCACTGAGATGGAAACTGGCACTATTTTTATTTTGGGGAAGTTAGACACGTTTAGTGTGTTGCAATGTGTGCGATAAATGCAACAGTGTAAGAATGGAAGTAAATGTATGCATGTCCTGACTTATTTTCTTTACGTTTGGATGGTATAGGGAAGATTTAGACCCCCTTGTTAAGCTGTTATTGCTATGTCCCTGCAAAGCTTTAACCCTTTATTTGTCCAGGTGACTACTGACAGAAAGTGATGTGAAAAATAAAAAATTTTCAATTGCGAACAAAAGAGATGAGGGGTAATCTTCACGGATTCTAGCGATATCTGCCTATTGGGAAACACCTCTCACGCTGTAGACATTTTCTCTAACTTCTAGGTGAGAGCTGAAAACAAATCTCTCCCATGGGACAGACCATGTAAACATAAGCTGATAGGGCATTTAAAGTGTAACTCTTACCATAAAGTTATCTTATTTGCTTCTGGTCTGGTAAATATACAATTGAAAGTGATTTGATATACAGTAGCTACACAGTTAGTGGTGTGAACTAACTGAGAGCTGGAGCCAGCTGCATCTAACCCTTCAGAGTGCTGGAAGAGCAGAGAGTGTTGATTGACAGTCAGCACTCTCTGCTCTGAGTAGACTGAGAGCTAAGCGATCAGCGGTCATGTGATTACTCAGTTCTCGGTCTTGGGGCTGACGTGGGACAGCTGCAGCATCACAGCGATGCAGCAGCATAGATGTACTGGTTTATGAAAAACAAAACATCCTTACTTCTGCTTTAATGCCCACATGCTGCACATCTGCGTCTATGGCGGCTGAGGTTTCTGTGCTGAGAGTGCGTTCACTGCCCACTTCCAACACATTGACCAAGCTGTCATCAACAGCTCCTTGTCCCTAGCTGTGATTAGGTACCTCTGAGATGGTCTCCAATGACATGATGACTGTGGCCACCTGATATGCCCATTCCAGTGAATGGGCTGCCCTATGCGACACAAAGAAACATGTAAAAATATGCTGTTTAAATCACATAGCTGGTACAAGTTAATGTGAACACGGTCTAAGACCCAATTAAAGGGCTGTGGCAGGAGGGGGTAAAGGATAATTTCACCTTTGGGAACATGTTTCATGTTCCACCTGTTTTTAGGGGTAGTAACATGTTAGCGCCCCAGCAGCTGCTCGCCGATTCCCCCCTTCATTGTGACAGCAGACAGGGGATCTTCTCCTTGCACCCACTGTCACAATTTGAAAAGAACGTGGCTGTGCGGGGCTCCACCCACACAGCTGTGTCATTCATTTACAGAGGTCTGTGAATGAATGAACTACAAGTACCGACATCCTTTGTGGTTGCCAGCTTGTAGTTCTCAATATACTACCGGGGCACTAGAGAGTGCTCTTGGTAGTTCATTAGTTGCCCGGTCACACCAGTTTGATTTCAGGTGCGATTTGTAAATTGAATCGCACCTAAAATTGCATCTAATGAATGTGAATGTCAGTGTCTTAACATGCGCGATTTGCTGCAGCATGATTTCTAAAGTAGTTCTTGCATTACTTTTTCTGCAGTTTTGTTGTGATTTCACATACATAGAATACAATGGACATCGCACTGCAAATTGCAAGAAATCGTTGAAAATCTTCACAAGTAGCAATACAGTCTTCAGAAATCGCACAGAAATTGTACACTAATGCTGGCCAAACACATAGATTTTTTTTGAGGATTTTCATTCTAAGAATATTCGTAAGTTTTTATAATTTTTTGTGGGGTCAAATCGATGTTCATTTTCTACAGCAGGGACGGGATAATTAGGCTAGCCATACACGTATAGATTTTCGGTCGAGAACATTCTTTTTAAGAATATTCGTTTGATTTTCTAATCGCTAGCGAGGTCAAATTGATGTTTGTTTTAGACAGCAGTGACAGAAAAATTCAAAGGGGCAGGAATGAAAACTTTTCTCGATCAAACAAATTTTCGGCCAGTGTATGTGGTTATCATTAAGAAATCACCTTCATTTGAAAATCGAATGCTAAAAGCAAAAGACAAAAGAATTTTCATACGACTTTTCTTACAAATATTCTCGGCCGAAAATCTATATGTGTATGGCCAGCTGTAGAAGGGGCATGAAGGAAAACTTCTCGATCAAACGAATTTTCAGACAGTGTATGGCGCTCTAGTTCACAAATGTTAAAAGCAAAAGACAATTTTTGAACGACATTCGTCCACTCATCGAATGTGCAAAGAATTTTCATACGACCTTTCGTATGAATATTCTCATCTGAAAATCTACATGTGTATGGTCAGCAATTCTGTAATTGCCTGCAGAGACTGCCTGCAAAAGTCTGAGATTGCACCTGTGATCTGCTGCAATGCACTGCAGGCTCCTAGTAAAAAATAATAATGCACATCTTATACCTGCAATACTTGCAAAAAGTTGTGTGTGATATATATATAAATGAACACATAAGTAAATTTATATTTAACCCATAAGCATGTGTGTATATACAGTATATAGTGCTATATATATATATAGATATATAGGAGCAGGGCCCTCCTATTCCTTCTGTACTGAAAGTATTGTAATTGTACTGTCTCCCTTATATTGTACAGCGCTGCACAAACTATATAAATCCTGTATAATCATAATAATAATATGAATAGGAAGAGTTGACTGATTTTCCAAAATAACTTGTTTACCACCCCAGCTGTCATAAACAGTAAACTGCTAATAGAGAGGAGGATCACCTGTCTCCATCAGTTGTTTCATTCTACAATGTGATCACATTATAACACAGCTGTTTGCGGTATTTTCTATTTCTATACACTTGGATGAAGTGATCTAGAGCACATTGCTGAGTCCTGATTGCTCAGCACACTGTCATACACAGATCGGTGCTCCTCTGACATCACCTCTACAGAGATCTGAGTAGAAGAAGGTGCGATCCGCCTATGACAGCGCCATGGTAAGGAGGGAAACAGGTGCGGGGAGCTTCCCCTGAATTCCAAGAAGCAGGTGTCACTGCACTCCTGTCATTCCATGTGCTGGCCCCCATTACACAGCACAGCACAGGACATGCTGCCCCCGGCTCTAGCAATGCCCCCTCCAGTGCATGTCATGTACTTACAGTCCAGCTCCCAGCAATATGTCTACTGTGTGTCTTCTCAATTCCTGTATGAGCTGAGAAGACTAGGCTGTGTCTGTCACATCCCACAATCCACCGCGGCCCGGAGCGTCACATCCCATCTTCTACTGTACACGGTCTGTCAGACAAGACAGAGCAATAGAAATGGCTCATTGCAGCCTGAGAGCCGGCTCTCCCCTACAACTGTGCTCTGACGGTGTAACACACTCCTCCATTGGCCGGCCTACAGTCTTCCTCATTGGTAAAATACAAGGTGGACTTCCATTGGCCAGCAATATGTCTCTACCTTGTCTATTACTGTACATGAATTCCTCCTGTCTACACACAGCTGCAAATGGAGAAGTACACTGAGTGCTGGGGACAGAGCCTGACAGCAGAGTGTTGACTGAAAAGACACTTTCTAAAGTGTATGGAAAGCCCAAACTTTTTTTGTTTTGGATAAAGTATAGTTAAAGTGTTACTAAATCAGACAGTAAAATCAGCCTGTATATGCAGTAAAGCATGCTTGATATACTCACTGTGGAATCTAAGGGGTTAATCCTCCACATTGTGTTTGATCCTGACTTCTTTGATCCTCCCCTTCCACTGTCCCCAATCCATCTGCACATGCTCAGTTTGGTGTGTATTGCTAAATAGTGCTTTTTTTGTTTTGTTTTTCATGTGATCAGCGTTATCTAAACAGAGGGTCAGGGGTTATGCAGGCTCATATGACAATCAGGGGAGAATGAAAACTCCTCCTATAAGTCTTAACCAGTGTTCTGCTGGACACTGATAGATGTCACAAGACTGCTCTAACTGCTGATGAGAAAAGGTATTTCACAGTTTATATTCACTAAAATAATTGCATTTCCATGTTCTGTGTACTGTGGGAGGCCAGATATAGTGAATGCAGGGTCATGGGTTTAGTAATACTTTAAAGAGGAATTCCAGCTAAAGCCTAACTAGTCTTAACAAAAACCCCCTCCCCTATCCTAACAACTATATTAATTAACTTGTGTAACCTGTGTATACTTATCCTCAGCCCCCCCCAGTTCTGGTCATGTGATCCCCTATGTCAGCCAGAGGTGGCTGCAGGGGAGAGGAGAGAGCACCCACCGTGGAAGTTGGGACTGACATCACCCATAGGCTTCTATGGCCCATCCATTGACAGCACTCCCTCTTCTTTACTGCAGCTGACACTGGGGAGCTGATCATGTGACTGGACCGGAGCAGGCTGAACATAAGTAAAGCCAAACACACGGGTCGAATTCCGAAAGAATTTTCTTTCGAACATCTTTTCTAAGAATTTTCATTTGAATTTCGCACCATTAGTGAGCCACATAAACAGCCGATTTTCAAGCAACCATCAAATTTGAGTGATCGGGCATGTTGGAAATTTTTTGAAAAACGAACAAATTTCTAATCAATGATGGAAGAATCATGGGAGAAATGTACTTGAAAAAAAATGAGCATGAGCCGTGACCTGGAAAGAAAAGAAAATTCTTGGCCACAAAAATTCTTTTCTGTAGCAACATGAGGGTGAAATTAAAGGCTTGGTTGATCAAATTTCAAAATCATTGGTGGCACGATCGGATTACAAAATGCACTGAATTTCCAATTTTCTAAAAAAATTAGTTTGGAATTTGACCCATTGTTTTATTGTGTATGTTTGTTTATGTAATGTAATTTTGTCCTGGGATTTGTAATGTGAGTGATACCAATCTAGGGGGAAGGTTTTTGTGTAAAAATGCTGTAATATTAATAAAATCAGTTCTTGTTTTACTCCAATATTGGTTCTGTCTGATGCTTGGAGTAAATTTGCTATATTCTAGTTCCAGAGTGGAGGAAGCTGTGCCCAGTTGGGGCATCAGGCAGTCCGTCACAGGATCCAATTCTCTCTCTTTCCCAGTACCTCCAGCTAGGTCCATAGGGTCCCTGTACCGTGATATTGGTCCTGGATGCGTGTGGGGCACCGAACGCTAGGGAGGGGGTCATATCACCAACCCCATCACTACTAGGAGGTACCAAGCATTGCCCATGCTTGGTACCACCCTTCCTGCTGGCTGGCTGCTGTAGCATTTGCAGCAGTCCTGGTTACTCATAGAATACTCATAGCAATGGCATTGTAGCCAAATTCCCGCAAGCCCCTTCATGGTGGCTCTCTAGCTTCCCCTTTTCATCCCCCTTTTTGTCTTACAGGTTCTGTTCTTTGGACACACTATGTCCCTAGTGCACCCCTTTAAAAGAACTTCAGACCAGGCACTTAACAGTTAACTTGGAACCTTCAATAAGTATTCAGTTGATACAGCACACAGTCTCTGTACAGTTAATTCTTCCTCTCTCTCTATTCCCAATTTGGGATGCTCCTAATCTGGCTGCCATCCCATACCTCAAAGCAGTGCAAAGTCCTTTAGTTTGCACCCCCAATTGGCACCCTGTCAAGGCACCTCCAAGTTGAGGACACATCTTGCAGCACCTCTTCTGCTTCTTCCCATGGGGAGGCAAGGCCTGCCGAAGGCCCCAGGAGCCTGAATGGCTACCTCCCTGTGTATTTATGGGCCCACAAAAAGGGCAGGACCATGAACACCTGGGAGTTAGTAACCTTAACCTCTTCCTAACTTCTTTAACTCACAGCACCCGACATACAAAGTATACACAATACTAACATATTATAACAGGTGACCCAAAAATAAGAGAGAACTTTATTTTTCATACAACCCTTGTAAGCACCTACTTACAGGCACACCTTTCTTATATTTCACAAGAAACTTTATTGGAGACTGTTATACAGAACACCATGGCAGAACCTGTTCTGTCTGTGCAGTCACCAGAAAAGTTTCTTGTGGATAATTCCAGCAGTGTGCTACCTTCCTTTTCAGACTAGCATCATCTGCTATAGGAGTGTGAATGGGCTCTGTGCCAGTCTGCACTTGTCCTTCACAGCTTGAAGTATAACTAAAGGCAAAACGTTTTTTTAGTTTTGGATGGAGTGGAGAGAGATTTGCTCCGTTAAGTCTCTATTTGTCCTATTTACCATTATCATTGAATATGAAAGCAAAAGAAAATCCCAAATTTTGGATTGTCCCCAGAAAAGTAATAGAGAGGAAATCTTCCAATAGGAACACTGGTTCTGGGGTCCCCAAAGAATTCCCTTAATTTGCTTGGATTTCCTCTCACTTCCTGCTTGGCTATGGAACAGGAAGTGAAGGGAAATCTCTGCAATGGGACACATATGGCAAAAAAAAATCTGACAGAGGTTATAACCCTCCTTTAGCCTTTGGTCACACTGAATTCCACTTTGAAATCGTACGACTTCACTTGAATTCGTACGTTTTCAAAGTTGGATGTCAGTCCAACTTCAGATGCGACTTGGAATACATCTGTGTGACTTCATGCACAGATGTCTATGCAAGTCACTTGTAAAAAGTACTACATGAAGTACTTTCAAAATCAGTGCGATTCTGACGGAGTCAGAATCATACCAATATGACCGTTCCATTATGGACAATAGGGTGCGACTTGTCATGCGATTTGAAAAAGTTGCAACAGTGTGACTGGGGACTCACTCTATCCAAAATAAAAAAAAAAATTTAAAAATGTTGCCTGTAGTTCTACTTAAGTGTCTTAAGTGATTACTAAAACCAGTAATAATCGAATGCAGAGGCAGTTGTTTAACCTCTTAGCGCCTGCACCTCCTGACCCTTTAAGAGTTTCAGAAGCCGGGAGGCGGGGTTTTAGGGTCATGTGACTGCCGTGATTCATCATCACGGCGGTCACCTGATCGGAAAAGGTCCCGATCAAAAGGGGAGATTGGGACCTTTCCGTGAGTCTTGGACATATGTGCTGGGAGCGCGCAGGTCGTGTGCTCTCAGCACATATGTATTTTCTAATTGCACGCAAATATGCGGCCACTCGGCATCAAGGCCCAGACACCGAGAGGGCGCATATTTGCGTGTGCTCAGCGTCAAGGGGTTAATATGATAAAGAGTAGATACATTTGTGTAGTCTTACAGCTGCAACCAGCCCTTTGAGGGCAACCATAATTCTGATGCAGCACGCAATGAAATTGAGTTTGACATCCCTGTTTGTATTGTTTTTTACGCAAAGTTTTTCAGCTGCTATCTAGAGATTTATACAGCATTGTGATAAAAGAGAAGGTGCCATGATGTCTGATTTTTTTCAGTGTAATACTAAGGCTAGCCTGTTATTTGTAGTAGTAGAGGGCAGGACACAACAGCTTAAAATGGTATTAAACCCAAAATGTAATATATTGCAGCTTACCAATCATTAGATGTGGTGGCTGCATTGCTTTTCTTTTTTTTGTAGGCCTTTTTCCCTCTGTTTTTACCTGGAGATCTGGTCAGTAACACACCTTCTGTATTATGCAGATACCACTCTGGATGAAGGAGCACAGGTTGCACCGTTGGACAGCAGCATTCTCAATCAGGGGAAGAGGAGAGCAGGTACAGCAAACAGTTTTTTTTCTTTGGCATTAAAGAATTTACATAAAGGCTAATTATTGTAAGCACCTCTGTCAGTGGTAAATGGTTTTTCTTATCCCTGTAACTGAAACATTCTGCTGGAGAGCTTATTCTTTTGAAAAACATCAGACTTACTGGCCAAGTCACCACATGAAAATTGAAGTAAGCCTAAAAAAGAAAATGAATGCAGCCATCACATCTAAGATTTGGTAAGCTGCAATATAATGTTTGCTTTCGTGTTTAATACCACTTTAGGGTATAAAGTATAAACCTCGCTCTATGCATTGGGCATTCTTGAGATGATTCATGAAAATTCCAAAAAATAAAAACAAACTTGATTAATGGCAAATTAAAAGGTGGCACTGGACAATGCCAAACTGCTTACACAACCCAACTGCTGCTGGCAAAACAATTCTGGATGCAAACCCAGCTGTAGACTATTATAATAATTTCAAGGGCCCATTCATGTCATTGCATTACATTAAAGAAATTTACATGCATTTGTATGCTGCAGTGCCATTAATTTTGAATGTCATTTTGTATGGCACACCAATGCAACTCCACCATACATCTGTGTCACTGCGTAGCATTGTCATCACTTTCAAAGTGAATAGTCTGCCTGTAGACTGTGGGGGCCCAGGCAGTAGGCACCCCGGAGGGAAGGAACGACACACACAATGGATGAAATTACAAGAGATGTATTTTTAAAAACATCCCAAGATTCAGTAACAGGGTTTATGCAGTGGCTCAGAGCTGGAAGCAACACTCATAGAAGATCATACAGTACTTGCGAAGAGCGATGCATGGAGACCGACAGCACCTGACGCAGAGGGCAGCTGAGAAGAAGTAGGCAGCAAAAGATTAGTAGCGGAAAGGTACCCCAAAGCAGCCCTTATGCTGTTCCTCCTCCTCTGGAACCTCTCCCTCATGCTAGGCACACTCTCCCTATCCAGCATGTTCCTGTCCCTGACCTAACTACACGCAAATTGCATGCCAACTAAAGTGAGGCAGCACTTTTTATAGGCACTTCCCTCACTAAAGATGGCTGCAGGTGTCAGCCAGGGTGGCAGAGTCCAATCGGACTGCAGTCCACCTGATTACAGGTATGGAAGCCTAAGATGAAGGTACATTCCCTTTGTTCTCCCCTTTCCTGGCAGGATGGTTGCAACAGCACCACCTGTGCAGGGAGGTCAACCTACACCTGCCTAGAAGCTCTCAATATAGCACACATGCAATTCATCAAACTGGACAGGTATAAATGTCCCCTTACAGTGCACGCGGGGTGGAAAACTAGTTGCCACTCTACACACCCATAAATTCTGGGCTACTTTCTACAGACATCATGGGTATAATTTTGAAACGTATGAGGTATTAGGAGCCATGGTGAAAATCCATGCAAACAGAAAGAAATCTTAAAAACTCCATGCAAGTAGCACCCAGGTAGCAGCTGAGCCTAGTGCTTCTGAAATGATGGGCTAATTCAAAGTAAAATATAGTTGGAGTTACTGTAAGCTTACATTTTCACTCACAACAAAACACATACTCGTACTATGAACACTGTGCTAACTTGTTAATAAAAGCTCTATTGCTATATACTTAATGTGCCAAACTATTGAATATTCTGTTTTGTTCAACACTTCCAGGCACTTTAAATTTTAGGCTGAAAATCATAGTATAGTCTTTACTAATGGAACCATAACAAATCATCCCCAGTGCAAATGTATGAAGAGAATGGTACAAATAAAAATAATTCATAGTGAACTATCAAATGGGAATTAAAATTTAATTTAAAGTCTAGTATCAGTGTAATGGTGGCAACCATGGTGAGTTGCATGATTAACGGCTGTTTTCTTTCACCTTTGCAAGCATTAAGTTTTTACTGTCGGAGGAAATGAAGGCAGAATTGTAGCAGAAAATTCCTTGTAGCCAGGTGTTTCTGGTTATCGGATGAATAACATGTCCAGAAGTCATGAGGGAGAGTTTAATATTATGACGGGAAGATTTGCGATCACCTTGAGTTTGCTGCCTCGAGTATCCCTCGTACAGCTGTGACATAACTTTACGGTGGAGGAGTCAAGAATTCATGTTGAACTAAGTAACAGGTATAGCCAGCACAGATAATTTTATTGCTATATTTTAAAACTGACTGAAAGCTAAAATGTGCGTTTTATTGGATTTTTATGAATCGAAGAAGCCAATTTCATAAAATAGTGAAGTTCCATATGGCTGACACAAATATATCACTTCATTTATAATGATTTTTTTAATGTGAACACATATGTGTGCACAAACATCCAAAGCTTCTAAGCTACAAAGCCTATTTTCCAACATGTTACATTCATAATCAACAATCAGCTATGTTAAAAAAACGGAACTAACCATGATCAATTATGTAATAATCTACATTTATTTATCATATATAAAAAATTAAAGTGTTAATAAACCCAGAGCCCTGTATTCACTATATCTGGTCTCCCACAGTACACACAATATGGAGATGCAATTATTTTAGTAAATATAAACTGCTAAATAGAAATAGATATTAGCAGCTGACAAGGGCAGACCTGCCACAAAAGCGGTATACAACAAATCCCATGCGGAGTAATAATTCACTATTATAGTGGATGCAATTATTCCTGTAATTAATAAACAATAATTGCATCCACTATAATAGTGAATTATTACTCCGCATGGGATTCATTATATACCGCTTTTGTGGCAGGACTGCTCTTGTCAGCTGCTAATATCTATTTCTATGTTGTTTGGTTTAAGAATCCACACCCTATTAGTGGTGAGTCAGGGAAATGCATTTCAATGGGTGGTTACACCCGGTATTTTGGCACTTTTTCTTTTTTGTATAAACTGCTAAATACCTTTTCTCATTAGCAGTTAGAGCAGTCTTGTGATTTCTATCATTGTCCAGCAGAGCACTGGTTAAAGCTTATAAGAGGAGTTTTAATTTGCCTCTTACCGTCCTATGAGACTGCAGGACCCCTGACCCTCTGTCTGGACAGTGCTGATTGGCCTTTTCTGATCATATGTACTCTCCCAAGAGTGCATGTGCAGCCTGCCTCCAAGGTTCTGTTTTATCAGGAGATGAGTTGGGGACAGTAGAAGGGGAGGAGCAGAGAAGACAGAATCAAACATCCTTTTTACACAATGCAGATGATTAACCCCTTAAGTTCCACAGTGAGTATAACAAGCATGCTTTACTGCATATACAGGCTGATTTTACTGGTATGGGTTTAGTAACCCAGTTGTCAGGAGCTGTAATAATCATCTGGACTGCTTAAGAAAAAAGGTTAAAAGAACATTTGACATAAACCAACAAAAGGGGCCCACCAACAACATTTTTGTAAAGATTTTTCACAGCTCCAGTATTGCATACACAGCATCTAAGAGCATTTGTGTCAAAGGGATACACAGAACTGATTCATTTAGAGTGAGCAGTTTATTTTTTTAATCTTTTTCCAACTACCTATTTTAAGAGTATATACTACACATAAATACCCCTAAACCTCTCTTCAGGGCTATTTTAGGAGACATAGAGGGATCAGGGATAGTTGAAGTTCTTAAGTCCTGTAGGCAGGGCTGGCAATGTTGGTTGGGTTTTCAGAGTAGCAAAATCAGCCCACAAAGGAATATATGAGCATACTGAATTTCTGCCAGATCAAATGGTATTTTTTTGTTTTTGCAGCATTTCAACAGGTTAAAATATGGCAAATCTGCATGCATTGTGGAGATGTATTTGTGTGTCTTTTTCTTTGCCATGATGTACTGTGTACCAGGGGTGGACTGACAACTAATGGGGCCCCCGGGCAATAGGGGATCATGGGGCCCCTGTGTCCTTGCCCAAACTCAAAAAAGCCTATGAAAAAGGTACCAGGGGCAGGGGCATCTCATGGGGCCCCCTACTGACCCCGGGCCCTCGGGCAGTGCCCGAGTTTCCAAATGGTCAGTCCGCCCCTGCTGTGTACTCTACACAAAATATTTAGGGTGCAATAATAAAACCTAGGCAAATCTCTAGATCATTTGAAGCCCTACCTGAACAACTGAATTGTTGCTGGAATTCGTGAATACGGTTTTTGCATCATGTAACTATTCTGCTGTGCTTATTTTCTCTCACAGGAGGAATAACATTTAAAGCAGTTTTAAAGTGATATTAAAGGTTTTTATTTTTTGTTAAATAACAAACATGTTATACTTACCTGCTCTGTGCAGTGTGTTTGCACAGTGCAGCCACAATCCTCTTCTTCTCTGGTCCCCTACTGGCGCATCTAGCTCTTCTCCCCTGAGCAGGGCCCCCATTGCAAACTGCTTGCTATGGGGGGCACTGGTGCATGTTCACTCTCAAGCCCCATTATCTGCTTCCATAAAACACTGTAGAGTGTGTCTTAACCCTGCCCCCCTCACTCTCCTCAGTGGCTAATGGCCAATGACTCCTGCTGCTGTGTCTGAGCCAAAGAGGAAGCAGAGACCCGGGGGAGCCACTGCTTTCCTGCACATAGCTGGACCAAGATTGGGCTCAGGTGAGTACTGGGGGGGAATCTGCACACATAAACTTTTTACCTTCATGCATAGCCTGCGCTGGATTGGTTCCCAGAGCTACCAATTGTCCAGGTAAGCCCAGGAACCACTGGAAAGCAGCGGGGGGGGGGGGGGGGGGGTGACCCCTCCCGCTTTTTCTAAAAGTGATTCAGTGGCGAATTTGCGCTTGGATCACTTTTAACAGAAAGTCCTGCACCTAAGGGAAGAATTAATACTATTGTAATGGCATCTAGCTGCAGCCATGTTTGATATTAAACATCAAAGAAATGATGTACACTCATGGTACACATGCTCAATTGCTTGGTAACACAAATTGCTAATCAGCCAACCACATGGCAGCAACTCAATGCATTTAGGCATCTATATATGGTGAAGACGACTTGCTGAGGTTCAAACCAAGCTTCAGAACAGGAAAGAGAGAGGATTAAAATGACTTTGAATGTTGCATGGTTATTGGTGCCAGACGGGTTGGTCTGAGTATTTCAAAAACTGCTGATCTACTGGGATTTTCATGCACAACCATCTCTAGGGTTTACAGAAAATGGTCCGAAAAAGAGAAAGTATCCAGTGAGCGACAGTTGTGTGGATGAAAATGCTTTGTGAATGTCAGAGATCAGAAGAGAATAGGCAGACTAGTCTGAAATGATAAGAAGACAACAATAACTCAAACAACCACTCTTTACAACCAAAGGTATGAAGAATACCATCTCTGAATGCACAACATGTCGAACCTTGAAGCAGATGGGCTACAGCAGCAGAAGACCACACTGGGTGCCACTTCTGTCAACTAAGAACAGGAAACGGAGGCTACAATTCACACAGGCTCACTAAAATTGGACAATAGAAGATTGGAAAAACGTTTCCTAGTCTACTGAGTCTCAATTTCTCTAGAGATGGTTGTGCGTGAAAATCCCAATAGATCAGCAGTTTTTTAAATACTTAGACAGCCCGTCTGGCACCAAAAACCATGCCGTTCAGAGTCACTTAAATCCCCTTTCTTCCCCATTCTGATGCTCGGTTTGAACTTTAGCAACTCGTCTTCACCACATCTAGATGCCTAAAACAATTGAGTTGCTGCCATGTGATTGACTGATTAGCAATTTGTGTTACCAAGCAATTCAACAGGTGTACCTAATAAAGTGGCCAGAGGAGACCTGAAAGTGGCACATGGCAGAGTGTGGCGATGGAGACAGCAGCAATGGGAGGCCGTACAGGGACCCATGAGACACTGTGGACCTGGCAGCAGCATGAGGAGGCGGTACAGGGGCCCATGGCAGATTAGGGGCCTGGCAGCAGCAATGGGAGGCCCGTAATCTGCCAGCACTCTATGACAAAATGGAACACACCAGCAGTGTGAGGAGACCTGAAAGTGGCACATGGCATGACACACTGTGGACCTGGCAGCAGCATGAGGAGGCGGTACAGGGGCCCATGGCAGATTACAGGCCTGGCAGCAGCAATGGGAGGCCCGTAATCTGACAGCACCCTATGACAAAAAATGGAACACACCAGCAGTGTGTGAGGAGACCTGAAAGTGGCACATGGCAGAGTGTGGCGATGGAGACAGCAGCAATGGGAGGCCGTACAGGGACCCATGAGAGACTCTGGACCTAGCAGCAGCATGAGGAGGCGGTATATAGAGGCCTATGGCAGATTAGGGGCCTGGCAGCAGCTATAGGAGGCCCGTAATCTGCCAGCACCCTATGTCAAAAAATTCAACACACCAGCAGTGTGTGAGGAGACCTGAAAGTGGCACATGTTTGAGGCATGATTCATGGCGGATTTAGTCAGTTGTGTCAGGAACTGGTGGTTTGAAATCCAGACTAATCCACGCCTGATTCATTTTCACAAACGTGAGTCTCTCCACACTTTGGGTGGACAGTCGTGTCCTCCGCGGAGTTACAATACCTCCTGCCGCACTAAACACGCGCTCCGATGCCACGCTACTGGCCGGGCATGACAGCCTTTCAAGGGCAAATTCAGCTAGTTGGGGCCAAAGGTCAAGTTTCGTTGCCCAGTAGTCAAGGGGATTGTCTACCTCGGTTGGCAGGGTGCTGTCCAAGTAGGCCCGAGCCTGTTGTTTGAGGTCCTGCTCCAGGTCCACCTGATGCTGCTGCTGCTGCGGCTGGTTAGTAGTTTCCTCACTGAGCTGGTGAAGAAAGCTACTCATCATCGACTGCAGACTGAGGCAGCCGCTGCTGGTGGAGCTGCCACTGCTCCTACCACCCCACCCCTCCCCTGCTGCCATGGCAGCGGAACGCGAGCGCACAGGGCCCACAGTGTCTGAGGATGGACGTTGGCGCAGAAAGGCATAGACCAGCTGACTACATAGGTGGTTTTTATAGTACGTTATTTTGGCCTCCCTCTCAGCAGGTGTGAAAAAGGCCACCATTTTTGAACGGTAGCGAGGGTCCAACAAGGTGGACAGCCAAAAGTCATCCCTCTGTCTGATGGTTATTATTCGGCTGTCGCTACGCAAGCAACCGAGCATGCTATGGGCCATTTGTGCCAAGGAATGCGAGGGACTCCCTGCCTCCATCTCCACAGCATACTGCCACGGTGCGTCTGGGTCCTCTGTCTCCTCCTCCTCCTCCTCTACCAGATGCTCCTGCTCCTCCACTCCTGTCCGCTGAGTGGAAAAACCACCCATTTCACTCAATAATTCCTGAGCACCAATGTCCTCCTCTACCTCCTCCTCTTCTTCCTGTCCTGCCCCCACAGGGGTCATGTGGCGTTGAGATCTGTGCGCCACGTCTACCGCACCCTGACCAGCCATTGTTAACAGCATTTGTTCCAGGACGTGCAACAGAGGAATGACGTCGTTCATCCCATAGTCCTGCCGACTCACGAATAGCGTGGCCTCCTCAAAGGGCCTGAGCAAGCGCAGGTGTCACGCATGAGCTGCCAATGGCTGACATCTAAGTTACACAGGGAGTACCTTTATCCGCTTGTAACATCAGGAAATCTGTGATGGCTTTTCGCTGTTCGTAAAGGCGGTCTAACATATGTAGGGTTGAATTCCACCTTGTTGCAACGTCACAGCATGAGGAGTCGGTACGGGGGCCCATGGCAGATTACGGGCCTGGCAGCAGCAATGGGACGCCCGTAATCTGCCAGCACCCTATGACAAAAAATGTAACACACCAGCAGTGTGAGGAGATCTGAAAGTGGCACATGGCAGAGTGTGGCGATGGAGACAGCAGCAATGGGAGGCCGTACAGGGACCCATGAGAGAGTCTGGACCTGGCAGCAGCATGAGGAGGCGGTATAGGGGCCCGTGGCAGATTAGGGGCCTGGCAGCAGCTATAGGAGGCCCGTAATCTGCCAGCACCCTATGACAAAAAATGGAACACACCAGCAGTGTGAGGAGACCTGAAAGTGGCACATGGCATGAGACACTGTGGACCTGGCAGCAGCATGAGGAGGCGGTACATGGGCCCATGGCAGATTAGGGGCCTGGCAGCAGCTATGGGAGGCCCGTATTCTGCCAGCACCCTATGACATAAAATGGAACACACCAGCAGTGTGAGGAGACCTGAAAGTGGCACATGGCAGAGTGTGGCGATGGAGACAGCAGCAATGGGAGGCCGTACAGGGACCCATGAGAGACTCTGGACCTGGCAGCAGCATGAGGAGGCGGTATAGGGGCCTATGGCAGATTAGGGGCCTGGCAGCAGCTATGGGAGGCCCGTAATCTGCCAGCACCCTATGACAAAAAATGGAACACACCAGCAGTGTGAGGAGACCTGAAAGTGGCACATGGCAGAGTGTGGCGATGGAGACAGCAGCAATGGGAGGCCGTACAGGGACCCATGAGAGACTCTGGACCTGGCAGCAGCATGAGGAGGTGGTATAGGGGCCCATGGCAGATTAGGGGCCTGGCAACAGCTATAGGAGGCCCGTAATCTGCCAGCACCCTATGACAAAAAATGGAACACACCAGCAGTGTGAGGAGACCTGAAAGTGGCACATGGCATGAGACACTGTGGACCTGGCAGCAGCATGAGGAGGCGGTACAGGGGCCCATGGCAGATTAGGGGCCTGGCAGCAGCTATGGGAGGCCCGTAATCTGCCAGCACCCTATGACAAAATGGAACCCTGGGCTGGGGCAGGCAGAACCGCCGTATCTTTATCACGGTTTTCCCAGGCCACCAAATGGCGACGCTGCATATGCTGCCGCAAAGCTGTAGTGCCAACATGGGCCCCCTGGCCACGCTTGACTTTCTGGCCACATAGTCGACATACGGCTATGTTTACTTCCTCGGGCAGCTTGACAAAAAATTGCCACACCGCCGAGTAGGAAACTTTGCCCCCGATACTCCTCACTGGCTGACTGCTGCTTCCTCCGTGCACACCGGCACCACTACTGGCCATGGTGGTAGGCTGCAGTGGAGCTGGTGCTGTACTCCGTGGCCGTTTGCTTCCACTGACACTGCTGCGACCCTGCTGCCTCCTGGGCAACCCACCGACTGTTTTGCTCGCTGCCAAGCTGGCACCCTCTTCTCCTGATGATGCGGAAGCAATAGCCTGATGACGACGAGGCTGCCAAGTGCGATCAGCCTCATCATCATCAATTAGGGTCTCCGCCTCACTACTAGCCCCCTCGGCTGCGTGTGGGTCAGGAGACAGACCTGTCTCTAGACCGGCTACCTCGCCACTCTCCTCGCCACTACTTCTTCGCCTGGCTGCTGAAGAGGCGGATGTCTCCCCCCGTTCCTGACCGCCCTCTGTTACCTCTTCCTCACTGTACAGTGGGGCTGAGCCCACAGCATACGATACTTCGCTTGGTGAGGGAACACCAAAGGACAGGGGCAGGTCGAGGACACGTGATTTCAGTGGGCTTGCCCCCGGGCCATGCCAACTAACGGTTGTGTCTGACGTACCCACCGACTGTTGGCTGTAGGTGTCAGAGGTGACCTGGGAAGAGGAAGACGACCGAGCCAACCAATCGATGACGGCAGGGTTGTCGGTGGAGACACGACCGCTGGATGACACCGGGAGCACTGGCCTCTGGCTGCGACTAGTGCTGCCTCGACCCCTTCCTCTGCTGCCACGTCTGCTCGCTCCTAAAACATTGCCTCCTCTGCCACTCCTATGCATCTTGTCTGACATACTCTTTAATTAAACGATTCTGTGTCCCTGAGTAACAATTCTGTGTCTGTCC
Organism: Staurois parvus; assembly: GCF_062004578.1. Taxonomy (NCBI): domain Eukaryota; kingdom Metazoa; phylum Chordata; class Amphibia; order Anura; family Ranidae; genus Staurois; species Staurois parvus. The sequence goes on along the minus strand of NW_028318497.1, from coordinate 429,287 downwards.
CTGAGTAACAATTCTGTGTCCCTCAGTAACAATTCTGTGTCCCTCAGTAACAATTCTGTGTCCCTGAGTAACAATTCTGTGTCCCTGAGTAACAATTCTGTGTCCCTCAGTAACAATTCTGTGTCCCTGAGTAACAATTCTGTGTCCCTCAGTAACAATTCTGTGTCCCTCAGTAACAATTCTGTGTCCCTCAGTAACAATTCTGTGTCTGTCCCTGAGTAACAATTCTGTGTCTGTCCCTGAGTAACAATTCTGTGTCCCTCAGTAACAATTCTGTGTCCCTGAGTAACAATTCTGTGTCCCTCAGTAACAATTCTGTGTCCCTCAGTAACAATTCTGTGTCTGTCCCTGAGTAACAATTCTGTGTCTGTCCCTGAGTAACAATTCTGTGTCCCTCAGTAACAATTCTGTGTCCCTGAGTAACAATTCTGTGTCCCTCAGTAACAATTCTGTGTCCCTCAGTAACAATTCTGTGTCCCTGAGTAACAATTCTGTGTCCCTGAGTAACAATTCTGTGTCCCTGAGTAACAATTCTGTGTCCCTCAGTAACAATTCTGTGTCTGTCCCTGAGTAACAATTCTGTGTCTGTCCCTGAGTAACAATTCTGTGTCTGTCCCTGAGTAACAATTCTGTGTCCCTCAGTAACAATTCTGTGTCCCTGAGTAACAATTCTGTGTCCCTCAGTAACAATTCTGTGTCCCTCAGTAACAATTCTGTGTCCCTCAGTAACAATTCTGTGTCCCTGAGTAACAATTATGTGTCCCTCAGTAACAATTCTGTGTCCCTGAGTAACAATTCTGTGTCCCTCAGTAACAATTCTGTGTCCCTCAGTAACAATTCTGTGTCCCTCAGTAACAATTCTGTGTCTGTCCCTGAGTAACAATTCTGTGTCTGTCCCTGAGTAACAAATCTGTGTCCCTCAGTAACAATTCTGTGTCCCTCAGTAACAATTCTGTGTCTGTCCCTGAGTAACAATTTTGTGTCTGTCCCTGAGTAACAATTCTGTGTCCCTCAGTAACAATTCTGTGTCCCTCAGTAACAATTCTGTGTCCCTGAGTAACAATTCTGTGTCCCTCAGTAACAATTCTGTGTCCCTCAGTAACAATTCTGTGTCCCTCAGTAACAATTCTGTGTCCCTAAGTAACGTTTCTGTGGCCCTAAGTAACAGTTCTGTGGCCCTCAGTAACAATTCTGTGTCCCTCAGTAACAATTCTGTGTCTGTCCCTGAGTAACAATTCTGTGTCCCTAAGTAACGTTTCTGTGGCCCTAAGTAACGGTTCTGTGGCCCTCAGTAACAAATCTGTGTCCCTCAGTAACAATTCTGTGTCTGTCCCTAAGTAACAATTCTGTGGCCCTAAGTAACGTTTCTGTGGCCCCAAGTAACGATTCTGTGGCCCTAAGTAACGATTCTGTGGCCCTAAGTAACGTTTCTGTAGCCCTAAGTAACGTTTCTGTGGCCCTAAGTAACAGTTCTGTGGCCCTCAGTAACAATTCTGTGTCCCTCAGTAACAATTCTGTGTCTGTCCCTAAGTAACAATTCTGTGGCCCTAAGTAACATTTCTGTGGCCCTAAGTAACGTTTCTGTGGCCCTAAGTAACGATTCTGTGTGACAATGAACAAATAAGATATTGGATGTGTCGCGCTCCTAAAAAGAAATTTTTCTTAGTGATGTGTGATATATAAAATAAATAAATCTAAATAAATATTACATAAATATTAATACATTGTGATGTGATATATATTAAAAACTCCCAGTGCTGTAATTGATTGAATTGTGATTAAAAAATTTTTTAATACTGTGCAGAAAATTAATTTGTATAACATAAAAAATGTGCAAAGAAACCCTCCTTGCACCGTGATATATATGTGCAAAAAATAAATATGTGCAAATTTGCAAATATTGCCCCAAAATAATAATGTATGCTAAATATATATATAATGGAGTGTAATAATCAAATTAATATATAGAAAAATAAATAACAATAAAAATAAAAAATATACAATAATGGAAAACTGTGCAAACAATACTTCACTTATTGCAACAAAAAATGGTGATGTAAGCTGTATATTTCTTATCCTTTAGCTTTAAATGACATATGATAGTCCCAATTTATTTGTGCAAATATATAGAAAGTATATTATTATTGAGGTAGTCTGTGGTTCTACTTTCCTTCCACTAGATGGCCTCCCAATTCCTTCTGGGTTGTAAGGGCTGGATGGATGGATATAGATATCTCCCCTCGTGTTGTCCGGGGTCTATTTCCTATCACCTCTTCCTTCCCTGTATTCCTCTGGTTTAGGCCATAAAAGAAAGAGATACCCACATGGTGTTTTATCCTTTATAAAGGGGTTTAATAAGTTTCCAGACAAATGCGAACTCACATTCCACAAGATAATACAGAGCGTTTTTATATAGATGTGTGCCCTCACACAAAGACAGTACTCGCCGTTCCGCTGCTATTGGCGTCGTGACGTCAGAGCCCCTCCCCCAAACGATTCTGTGTCCCTCAGTAACAATTCTGTGTCTGTCCCTAAGTAACAATTCTGTGTCTGTCCCTGAGTAACAATTCTGTGTCCCTAAGTAACGTTTCTGTGGCCCTAAGTAACAGTTCTGTGGCCCTCAGTAACAATTCTGTGTCCCTCAGTAACAATTCTGTGTCTGTCCCTAAGTAACAATTCTGTGGCCCTAAGTAACGTTTCTGTGGCCCTAAGTAACAGTTCTGTGGCCCTCAGTAACAATTCTGTGTCCCTCAGTAACAATTCTGTGTCTGTCCCTAAGTAACAATTCTGTGGCCCTAAGTAACATTTCTGTGGCCCTAAGTAACGATTCCGTGGCCCTAAGTAACGATTCTGTGGCCCTAAGTAACGTTTCTGTGGCCCTAAGTAACGATTCTGTGGCCCTAAGTAACGTTTCTGTGTCCCTAAGTAAAGTTTCTGTGGCCCTAAGTAATGTTTCTGTGTCCCTAAGTAAAGTTTCTGTGGCCCTAAGTAACGTTTCTGTGGCCCTAACTAACGTTTCTATGTCCCTAAGTAACGTTTCTGTGTCCCTAACTCTCTCCCTGAAGACAGCCAGGTCTGCCTCTGTTGAATGACTGGAGGCAAATGGAGAATTCTAAAATGGCCGCCATTTATAGCTCGACCATTACACAGTGCTGGCTGGCTGGCTGCTGATTGGCTAATGCGATCACATGTCATGAATGAATGCATTATGGGTCAGCGCGCCTTGTCTGCGCGCCTTCCCAGACATCCCCGCTCCGTCGCCGCACATGTCGCCGCAATTTTAGGAAAAATTTCGAAATTTTTCTAATATTCGAAGCGAATTCCACTTCGCCTACTTCGATTCGCTCATCTCTAATTATGATTCTAATTTTTCTACAGATTTATCCTAATTATTAGCCGCAGAAGCAGTAATGACCCAAGTGTGATCCATTGTATATCACTTATGAAGTTTTATTAATCCTTCTCACTAAGCATTGACACAGGAAATATTTTTTGTTCTCGTGCCATCATTTCAGTTTAGGAGGAATGATTTCTAGTTTCTTTTTAATGGTAAAGGAGAGGATTGTAGTAATTAAATTAATCATGTATGAAGCTTAACGCTGCATAACAAGGAAAAAAATATAAAATAACTATAAAGTCAATTGTGCAACAATAACTATCAACACAATACAATCAACTATGATCGCAAAGCAATGCAAAACGTAATTACAAACATTTAATATGTAGAGTAGTAAATAAGTTTATACCCAGCAATATTACAAGTGTTCTGGTATTAAACTGAAATATCCAAAATGCTTCATGAGCCAGCTCTTTTAAGTTCATATTCATTCTATCTATAATTTGAAAAGGAAGACAAGTCACCCATATGACACATTCTAAATGTTTAATAATATTACCAGCCCATTAACACCCTTCCAGTTCAGTGTGTTGCAGTATCATATGCATTACAACAACACATGTTAACACACATTACTTATGTTGATGCATTGCAGTGCCTTTCATTTTGAATAGGCAATGCAGCTCTATAGCATATGCTTTGCATTGCATCACAGTACATATGTCCTGTTGGATCAAATGGAGAAACTAATATGTTGCGCTATCCCACAGAGGGGTGTCTAAAAATGAGCCAGGTCTCCTTTACCTGTTCAGAAGCTGCCAGCCCAGGTACCGGTTCACCAGTTCACCAGGACACCAACAAACACATGCTCAGTCTAGGGGTGTCTTTTTTGAACTTTTATTGCAGTACTTGAACACAGGCAGGTGGAGGGATGAGGACGTAGGAAATAAAGCACAAATGGGCATTAGAGGACAAATTCTCAGGCAAAGCCCTTTACTCGCAACCTTAAGTATTGCTGGAGGCAGAGGGGACAGACAGCTAGTCTAATGCAGGCCATAGATGGGGAGAAAAACGGCAGATTTTTCTTTTAAAAAATGAAAATTCGGTCGTTCAAGCGGCCGACGTTACCATCAATGGTAAAAAAAATCGGCCGATTTTCAGCCCTTCTACAGCCGGCAAAAAGTGTCCCTGCAGAGAGCTCCGCTATTTCTGACAGTTCTCTGACAGTTCCTTCACATTTACAGCGGTTGAAACATTGTATCTATTTGTTTCCATTTAGGATACAGATGTTTTTATTCGGAAACAAATAGATACAATGTTTCAACTGCTGTAAATGTCAAGGAACTGTCAGAGAACTGTCAGAAATAGCGGAGCTCTCTGCAGAGACACTTTTTGCTGGACTGGAATTCTTCTTATTTTTATCCTACTTCTTCTTCTTCTTCTTCATCCTCATCCTCTTCTTCTTCTTCTTCATCCTCTTCTTCTTCTTCATCCTCATCCTCTTCTTCTTCCTCATCCTCTTCTTCTTCTTCTTCTTCCTCATCCTCTTCTTCTTCTTCTTCTTCCTCATCCTCTTCTTCTTCTTCTTCTTCATCCTCATCCTCTTCTTCTTCCTCATCCTCATCTTCTTCTTCTTCATCCTCCTCCTCCTCTTCTTCCTCTTCTTCTTCTTCATCCTCCTCCTCATCCTCTTCTTCCTCATCCTCATCCTCTTCCTCATCCTCTTCTTCTTCATCATCCTCTTCTTCTTCTTCTTCTTCTTCATCCTCATCCTCTTCTTCTTCTTCATCCTCTTCTTCTTCATCATCATCCTCATCCTCTTCTTTTTCATCCTCTTCTTCTTCTTCGTCCTCATCCTCTTCTTCTTCTTCTTCTTCTTCTTCTTCATCCTCATCCTCATCCTCATCTTCTTCTTCTTCTTCTTCTTCATCCTCATCCTCTTCTTCTTCTTCTTCTTCATCCTCATCCTCTTCTTCTTCTTCTTCTTCATCCTCCTCCTCTTCTTCTTCATCCTCTTCTTCTTCTTCTTCATCCTCATCCTCTTCTTCTTCTTCTTCATCCTCATCCTCTTCTTCTTCATCCTCATCCTCTTCTTCTTTTTGTCTTCCTCTTGCAGGTCACTGCTCATGCGCAGATTTTTTATCGGTAAAAAATCGGCCGATTTGCCCACTAATTGCCGCGAAAATCGGCCGATCGGCAAAATCGGCCGATTTTTTTCCAACTTTACCGAAAAAAAAACCGGCCAAAATACCGAAAAACGGCCGACCAAATCGCCCATTAACGATCCGAAAATCGGCCGATTTTATTTTCGGCCGAAAAATCGGCCGATTTTTGACCCATCTATGGCCTGCATAAGACTCTGTAAGAGCAGTCACAGTCCTTGTAGCAACCTCTGATGTCTAACTTTCAATGCAACAGCTCACCTGGATCTCTAGGCAAAATGCCCTACTCACAGTATCCAGAGACGGGTCCCCAACCAGCTTCCTTGCTACACTCTTCAATGAAAGGGGTCCTTCTCCAGCGCAGCTTCCTAGCACAGTTTCTTCCAGCAAATTCCTTTCAGTCCAGGTTCCTCCAGCTCTTTAGCCAATCACATCCTGAAGGCTGACAGCAACAGCTCTTCAGTAACACAGGCAGCTTCCCAGGGGCAGAGGCCCCAGGAGAGCCCTTTGAACAGACCCTCCCAAACATTTAACTTCTCATCAGCTGCACCTTCCAGGCACCCCCTCCCTGGAATTGGCTGAGGTCAGATAAATAATCATAACCTAGTGGCTAACCCTCCTGCTATATATCTGGAAGCATCTTCCAGAGGCAGGCAGGAGTAGTCAACCACCAGGGTTAGGGGGACCTGATGAGACCTAGAAGCAAAAATGCTGCTCAGCTGAGTACAGCAGAGCCAAAAACTAAATTTAGGGCAGGGCGTTACAAATATCTTTCAGAATTACCTTACTAAAATTATTAAAGTACTCTTTAGTCTTGAAACAACAAACAAAAAAAATGCTCAGCAGAAGCTAGACAGATATGTATGACTGGCTGTGTAATGCAGCAAGGGTACATAAATCACAAGGTTGGTATGAAAGAATTACAAAAAGGTGTAAATGCTTATGTAGTTTGCAATTGTTTTCTACCATTTGCCTGTAGTCCAGCTTGGAATTAAAGTTTCCCTGTTACACGATGTATCGTATGAAACTGACATTGTCATAAAATACATCTTACCCTGCGAATACACCAGTCAAAAAGACTGCATTAATTATTCTCTTGATAAATCAAATATTGGATAGTGTGATGGTGCAGTATTGGAACAGTCCGTGCTTGGTGGTTTCTGATATTTTTTGCTCAGTAAATACTCTTCTCTATCATCCAATAAGTGTTTCCTGCAATTAGCCAGGCTTCTCCTCTTTCTGCAATGGCAGAACGCTGGCATGGTAACAGTAGCACAGCTGTATTCTCAAGATACCTGAATTGTTTCAATAATTACCCAAGGAATACCAGCTCAACAATCATTTTCTTCAATACCTACAAATATGGCATGTTTTACAAACCCAAAGCCTTATGCCTAGTACACACGATGAGAGTTATGAACGAATGATCGTCCATTTTTTTTTTGGCAGTATTTTAGCAATTTTGTTTGCCGTTTTTTAGCAGATCAGTAAGTCCATATCAAAAATAAAGAGGTTACTCAACTTACATGCAGCTGAATAGAATTTTGAAAGTGATGTCATGTATTTGTATTGTATTTTCAGATGACTACTGTACTGATTAAATGAAAATCATACAGTCAAATTTTCGCGCTTGTCCCTTTGGATATTGTCGCATGAATTGACATGATTGGCTCTCGAAAGCTGTGTACTAACTATCCGATTATCGGATGATTGGTCCTTCTATGAAAATTTTCAGACGATTTTCTTGTTGTGTGTACGGGTCTTTACCCTAGACACCAATGGCACTATTAGATATTGTTACACAAGCTACTTCTACTAAAGTTTTATACCTACACTCTTAAATATGTCTCAAAATACCCTCTCCAATGCAAATATACAGTAAACAAGCATTATCTCCATCCAGAAATGAGATTCATTATTGACTTTGTTACTGAGGTTTCCTCCTCCTGGATGTGTGGACTTACTCATTTACATTACAAAAGACCTATAGAACACCCACATTTTTTATTACAATGGACTTTCAGGACCACTGCTGTACTAAATGTGGTAAGGATCGAGGATCCTGAAAATGCCCCAAACTGGTTCAGTATTGGGCAGTGATATCTAATATAGTAGTCATATTTTTTATATGTAGTTAGACTGTAACTGTCTTATTTGTATTTTAGGGTATTTCAATAAAGAAGCTATTTGTTGCCAGAAAACTTATTGCAGAAAAATGGGTGGCTCAAACCCATCACTTGGTGAATAGTTGGAAGAAATGTGCCTACTTGTTACTATTGAGGAACTTGCCTACCAGCAGAGAGATAGTGCCAGAAAATGCTAACATCTCGTCACGCTGGTTAGAAAACAATGGCCTTAGACTCTAATGAAATATAAACTAGACGTCCCCCTAACATATTTTATACATCTTTTTATAACAACTGGCTTATACATGGATTTTAGGGGTAACATTGTATACCATACCTAGTCTTAGAGATCTCTCCTGTAGCCTTTCAATCTTGTGGAAAGAGAGTTTTACCTATCATGGTCCTCTCAGATCTGTTTTGCTCAACTAATAGACTAGGTTTTTCTTTGTTTATTATTATGTACAATTATTACTATATACAATGCTCATCTTGTAAATGTATTCTGAACAATGGATGGTGAGTGTTATGTTTAGTTGCTGCTATTACATTTGCTTCCCTTACAGCCCAACTCCCACTCTTTTCCTTTTTTTTTTGTAATTGTTACATTGGTAAAACTGCATAGATACATAAAATCTGAGTAAAAAAAAATAAAACACATGAATAACATCAGCTATATCAGACATTTACTGACGCCTAGCATAGAACTTACATCATAAAAATGATGGTGCCGATCGGGTATGCATTGTCCTCAAAAAGAATGAACAAAGCAGTGTACAATAAAGTGCCCATTCCAGCAGTCATATGGAAATGTTTTTATGTGTTTACATACATAAAATATAACTTCTCTGAAAGACGTAGGCCATTTCATTGTAAATTTATACATAAATATGATGTCTACATATAATTTAGCATCCTTGGTACTTAAAACTTCAGCCGCAATATAAATAGGTAGAGAAATTACTGTATGGATTTATTTGTAGTTTTCTGAACTGTGGCAGCCATAAAGTTTTCTTCTGACGCTACAGTATGTTTTATTTTTTTAGATTCGCACAAAAACAGCATTTTTAAAGTATTTTTTCTAATTTAATCTGACTTTGCTAGTATAGAACAGAATTCTTTTTGTGCAGGACAGTAATTCTTGATCTCTTGATGCATACTGTCTTCTTACTCGATTTTTGTTATATGTGTACATTATTAGGCATCTTATATGTTATTGAACCCAAATGTTAGCATCAATTCTGTTTATAATGCATCTAAAAATCATGTTTTAGTAACTGTTGCAATATAAAAATCAGGATGAATCTTGCATTCTTAGCATTGGAATGTATTTTATTAGGTGAAATATATTTTCTTAATTTCAGAGTCCTATGGCATAAATATGCATCTGAACACTAAGCGAGATGCATATATATGAAGGCCAAGCAATACAGCAGAAACTGTGCAGGGCAAAACCGGTTTTTCTTAACATTCCCACCCCCAACAGCATCCTTTGCTCCTCTGCTCAGCTGCTGATAGTGCAGAAAATGCTTGGTACTTCAGAATATAGAGGACTATGTATCTATGTCTGTGACAATGCTGTAGGCTAGGACACAGGTGCCCAGTGTGATTTCCCTAATTGGCCACTAGGTGTTAGCTCTTTCAGTGAGAGCTGAGCATCATGTATAGTCGTGGTATTTCTACATTTACCATATCTGAGAGCTTCTCGACTTTGTTTTTTAAGGAAGCACCAGCACCCACTGTGTCCTTAGCAACTAGTGACATCACCTAGCCTTATTCATTTACTGTCAGGGAATACCCAGCAATTTAAACAAAGGGGCAGGGATAGTGCTGATACCACTGACCAAATATGGCCATATGGCTATATTTGGTCAATTACCTCATCTTGGAGACTCTACCCCTTTTTTTTAGATTTAGAGGCAGGGACCAGGAGATGTCGATTGTGCCGAATGTTGGTCAGCAAATTTTTTCCTTTGGTAGTCAGTGGATGTCATTAACTGTGAATGATGTAGATCTACGTTGCTGAATGATGTGATTTAGATTTGAGAAATTCTTGTTTTTTTTCTATGTTTAAATAAAGGACTTGGTATTTGGGTGCCCCTTAATTTTTAAAAGGGGTTTTTAGATTCTGATAAGCCCTTTGCCAGCAGAACCAGGGCTAGGGTTGTGGGGAAGAGGGCCTGGTATGGTTCAGGGAGGGGAGGGGGTGCTGCATCATAAGGGTCTTGTGTAATGTGGATTTTGAGTAGGGGGGCGCATGTGCTCTTTTGTGGGTGACCCACCCTTAACGTCTATGTCCTCCTCTAGAATAGGATCTGGCATAGATTAAGAGAATCCCTGGCCGCTTTGTGTATAAAGTAAGTGGCTAAAGCTGTCATTTAGCGGCAATTAAAACATAATTTTTATTTCCTTGTGTAAATGTCAGGTTTGCTCTAGAAGGTTGTATACATTGTACAGATGGACCACTTCACAAACAGGTTAAGGGCAAACCCCAGGAATATTATTTAAAGTATCATTAAACACACATCATATTCTGTATTTCAATGTACTTCTACTCTGAGCATTTGATTTGATTTCAAATGTATTGCAAATGGGTGGCTCGTGCAGGCAAATCGGCGTACTGGCACGTTGCTGAAGGCTTCCAGGTTTGTGGTACGTGCCACTTGCCCCCCTCCCCGATGATACCTGCTGTGATAGTAATATATATACCATAGTATGTAGATGATATAACTTTTATGCAAACCAATCAAAACACACTTACTGGGACTTTTTTTCACCAAAGACATGTAGCAGAATATATTTTGGCAAAAAATGATGAATGTTTTTTTCGATTTTTTTTTTTTTTTTTGTCTGTATCGCAAAAAATAATAAACCCAGTGGTGATTAAATACCACCAAAAGAAAGTTCTCTTTGTGTGAAAAAAATTATATACATTTTGCTTGGGTACAGTGTTGCATGACCGCACAATTACCATTTAAATTAACACATTGCTAAATAGTGTAAAAAGGCCTAGTAATGAAGGGGGTAGAACCTTTTGGAGTGGAAGTAGATATATTTGTATGGCAATTTAAAACAGTTTATTTATATTATTTATTTTTACTCTGTATCCCAAAGTGCCATCATCCACATACAGTGAGAGGGATAATGTAAATTATACAGTGTGTGTTTAGTATCACTTTAACTACTTGACCTCCAAAAGGCTTTACCCCCTTAAAGACCAGGACATTTTTTATGATATTCATCACTATGCTACTTTAACTAGCAATTGTGTGGTCATGCAACACTGTACCCAAATTAAATTTATATAATTTTTTCACACAAACTGAGCTTTCTTTTGGTGGCATTTAATCACTATTGGGTTTGTTTATTTTTTAGTTTCTGTTATACCATTTGGCAAATACTATTTCTTCATAAATTTAGACCAAAAAAGTATTCTGCTACATTTCTTTGGTAAAAATAACAACCAACAAAAAAAATAAATAAAAAACTTTAGTGTGTATGGGTTCTAAATCTAATTTTGGAAAAAATAACCCAAATCAGTGTGTATTATTTAGTCTGTGTGATACTGTACTACTACTATTGCTTATAACAGTGATGATAACTGTTATAAGCATTAGTTTTAACTTTCATGAATGGCTTTCATTCATGACAGCCTGCTTACTATTGTGATGCTGTGATTGGCTACACATAATCACATGGCACAGGGTGCTAGGTACCATGTGATAGCTGTCAGCCAATCACAGCATTACAATAGTAAACAAGCTGTCAGGAATGGCTTTCATGTAATCACAATGATTGGTCATAGTGATCATATGACACCCTGGCGGCTCATAGCAGCTGGATACCAAGCGCCACCTGTTTGGTGCACTGGCAGTGTGGATTTATTGCGGTTTGAAAAAGAGTCATGTACGATTTCTGAGCAGTGCCGTCAGGTTCAGGCTACTGACTTCAATGGAAACCATTTCTAAACTGCATATGTTTGAACAGGATAAAATCCTGACCTAATCCTGTCCTGAACCTGATGTAAACCTGACATGACCCACTGAACAACTACTTTTTTTTTATCATGGCTTTATTTAATACATAAATGTTTAGGAAAATAAATATGGTTTAAAGTCTGTTTTTCTTTCTGACCTTTCCAACACTTTGGAGGGGAAAATCTTGTGTAGGGTACATGGGACCCTATACAATTTAGTTAGGAGTTTGTAACCAGACTTCTGGATTCTGCTAGATGGAGACCCTGTGAAAGTAGAGAATGTAATCTTTTTGTTCCTGGTTTGGTGAGTAAAAGCCTCAGGAAGGCTTGACAGAATGTGATAGGTGATAAACAAAGACATGTTGCAAGGACTGTTTGTAAGCAGGTTGTAATGCTGGGTTTAGGAAATTAGCCGATGGCCCAGGCTAAAGACAAAGTGCTAACTTGTGCATGGTTTGTTCCTGGGCTTGTGGGTCTCACCTGTGCTATAAAAATATGGGAAGGCTGAGGTCCTGGGCCAGTGATTTTCCCGCTCTTGGCTTGACTCATCAGAGGGGCTTCTGCACCTTGCAGTCCATAGAAGACACTGGGGTTTTAAAGGACAGCTAGCAATGGAGATTACTTGCATGAGCTATCAGCTTACAGAGGTATGCCTGGGCAGCACACAACTTTAGTTAGGGAATGGACTTGTTCATATTGGACTGTAATGTTGACGTTTCTCCAGTAAAGTTACACTAACTGTTCTGAGCCTGGTCTGAAGTTATCCAAAGGGGTGCATGTTAGTACTGGCATATCTAAAGAGCCAGGGTCTGTAAAGCACATATGGGGAATGAAGTCACACTACATGAAATTAAACTAAACAACCAGAAATTTACTTAGCAAGTCAAGGAAGAGGAAAGCCATTACTAAGTGTAACCAAGACAAGAAGCAACAAGTTGCAGGCATGGTACCTGGTAAGGTGGCAGGCCCTCCGATAGCAAGGGTCAATATTTGGCTCCCTTCTGAGCAGTCTGTCTCCCATAGCAACCGGGAGCAAACTAGCATTACAAAGACTCATGACCTGGTCACAGGTTGCTGGAAGCAAAGGAGTTAACAGTGAGCACGTATGAGTTCCCTGCTATGTGCTCGATTGGAGGGAGTTAACGGGTATGCTACACTGGTGGTATGAGTGCAGGCTCAGCCCATCCCTCCTAATTCAACAACTACTAGGGCACAGTGTGTATGACATTGGACACTATGTCTTCAGAGGAGCTTTGTATTTATACTGAACACAGTGTAAGCTCTTCTCTAAGTTGGGGAACTGCCTTAATGTTAGGCGTAGCCTAACGTGACCCCCAGGCTAGGTCCCTAAGCGATTCCTGTACCATAGAAGACTCCAAGAGACCATGCTACTAAATGGAGAATATGAAGTACATACTTTTTCACAGTACTGGGGCTTCCCTCACCTGCCACCATCACCTGCTTCCACTGCCAGCTGGTCTCTACTCTTTCTTTTACCTCTACCTTTCCACAACCATAAAGGTTGACTCCAATGTTCCTTGACATTCACTTAACCGCAAGGGTTCACTTGGTTACACTTGCAATTGCATCTCCTCTTAGACTGGAGAGTTAACACCTAGAATAAAGTTATTTTGCATACACCATGCTACACATTGGATACACCTTGTTTCCCCACTCCAATTGCTTCTTCCCCAGTAAAACATATTTTACTTGCAGACTTAAAAATAGCAGTTGTACAGCTGCGCATAAATAAATACATAGTTCTTCTCCTGCACATGCGTACAGTACAGTATTAGATATCGATGAATAGGATCTATGGTTTTACTTTTTTGGCTGTGCTGATTTGGTTACGCTGTCCCTAGCGGTGCTTAAAAATAATTATGCATAAATGAATGGTGCCTTAAGGTGCAGTAGTCCAAAGCAACAAGTCCATCGCAAGTGGAGAACCTAAAGAATAAGGGTCACATTGAAGGGGTTGAGGCCTGAAGAAAAGTTACATGGTGATACAGCTCCTCACTAGCCTACTTCCCACACTGGACTCCCCGTCACAAGGTTGACACCCCTACATTTATACTCTTTACAAGAAGAAGTGACATAGCTGCAAGAGAAGCTGTGTCACAACCCAACCTTTACAGCAACAGCCAAAAATTTAAACAGTACACAATGCACAATAAATACACAATAAATACATGAAAAAGTAGGCACCTGCCTACATGTTACACAGGCTAGACTTAAAAACATGTTTGCCTGTCTTCATCTCCATTACATGATGAATTGATGGGGCTAGAAGTGTACACAAGGAACATAAGTACATGGGAGTGTGTATAAAGGGGGTATGCATAGAATGCATTAAGATAAAAACTTTCTGCCTTTAGAACCACTTTAAGATGAGAACCAAAAGAGAATGGACACCATTTATAAATGAATTTTTAGGAGTAAACCCAAACCAGTAGTGATAAGTGAATCAGCCAAAATTCATCCTAAAAAAGGGTCTTTAGGACCTCAGGTATGGATGTGTAAAAAATGGATTGTAGCACAGTACTGCATAGTTTAAAAAATTATAAGCACATTTCTCTATATAATAAAATAATTTTAATACATTAGACCTGCAGCCCTCAGGTATGGTTGGGTAGCAATTGGCCAATGACATGACACTACAGTTTGGTGGCAGGTCAAAGAGACATTTATAGGCACAGGCAGATATTTTCCTACAAAATTGAATCCATGGGTATGGACTTTCTCTAAAAGGAGACATGTAGCAGGCAGGGCCAACACCTCAAGCACATATTAAGCCAGCTATAGTAAACATTCCATCCATGAAACACATCTGTCCATGGGGTCCTCATCCCTCAGGGTGTCATTGTTAGTTCTGGAGCCCAGAAGGGACAGCCTTCTGTTGAAAAAAAAATGGTGGCTGCGTAATAGGTTAATTATTATGTCTATGCTGACTCAAGTTCTGCAGTTATCTTGGTCAGCTGTCTTTCCTGTGAAACTGTTATAATGTTGTTGTGTACACTGTGTCCTTAGGATGACTTGCTAGGTGAATGGATCTGAGAGGAAGGGTTTAATGCTGCAGGCCAAGTTTTCCTGACAAAATCCCTAAAATACACTGCCCCCTATGGATCATTCCAAATAAATAGGAGCTCTTCTATCCTCAAAGAGTGTCCTCTGGAGGATGTCTTTCTGAAATACTTCCAAAATGTAAGCTGTTAGGCGATAGGACTACGCTCCAGCATGGGGTTTCCTGAGGGGATGGGAACCTGGGAACTTGCTGCACTTTAGTATACCATGGATGGACTATTTGACTTAAGGATTAATGCCCACTATGGACTCCTTGTTATCTCTTGTGGATTACTTGCTAATTATGGACTCTGCCTTAAATGGACTCTAAGGACTCTTTTCTGCTACTCAGGTATGATTACACTTTTGGCACTAGAGCACCTTTGTAAAAAATGTGTGCTCCTTACTATGCTAGATGTGAATTGGACCTGAAAGTGAAATTGGTGTGTTTTAACTAGAACGATGACAGCTGAGTGTCTCCACCCACTCACTCCCATGTACTTGTATAAAGCTGGCCATAAACTATGCAATCTGATTGTACAATATCTGTACAATTTCCCTTAGATTTACCAAAACTATGTAATTGGAGGACCTACCTGAACAATCTAATTCATTTGTATCAAATCGGGCAGTCCCTTGCACTACATAGCTGATGGTAGATCTAAAGAAGATTGTACAATTCGACTATACAGAGTATGGTACACTTAAAGGCAGAAGTAGGAAAGTGGATGGAAATAAAAAAAAAAGAGGTGGCATAGTAATGAGGGAGGTGTGTCCCAGAGAGGTAAAAAATGGCCCATTCTGTGATGCAGTAAGGCAGTGCATGATGGGATATGAGGTTGGGATAAGGAAGTCAGGCTTCAGAATGCATTTTTTGACATTTTGAACAGAGAGGTGCAGACTGAAGGCTGCCATGGACTAGGTAAGTGAGAGATAAGCACAATGGAATGGCGTGGGCATAAAAGGCATTCAAAAAGGCTCCTATTTCCTATGAAAAGTGAAATTCTGTCTGAAAAGCTGAACTTAGCCTTTAAAGTATTGTTGTTGCTACTGTGTACCTGTTGTGCCCTTACTGAAATGTGGACTCTTCAGGATCACTAACAGGTACTAACCAATCCTTTCACAGTCTGCTCAACCTATTCTCTTCCTCCATTTGCCATTGCCAGTCCTTCTCATGAGAAGAAAAGAACACCAAATGCACACCATTTTAACCTTTCTATACTTGGGACTTCTTCAAGCAAGCATTCCAGTAACTTCTCATGGCTAGTTTGGCAGGGTATGGTAGGAATAATGGAGGAAGAATCAGCACATCAGCAAAACTGACTGAATAATGACTGCTCCGTAGTTGTGAAGAAGGAGAATGAATACAGCTTCATGAACCAGACAATTACATAGAAACATAGAAAGTGATGGAAGAAAGAAGACCAAGTGATCTATCGAGTCTACTCTTTTTTTTTTTTTTTTTAAATGTTTTTTTTTGTTTCTTTAGATGTGTGTTTGCCCCATGCATGTTTGACACCATTTACTGTTGATTGACTACCTTTGCTGGAATTCTGTTACAAGCATCAACCCTTTCAGTAAAATATCACTTACTAAGATTATATTTAAACTTTCCCATAGTTTGAGGTCATGTCCTCGTGTTGTTGATCTTGGTTTCATATTGAAAATGCTGCCTTATTGAACCTTCTTCACCCCCTTGATGTATTTAAATGTTAAAATTATGTCTCTACTTTTCCTTCTTTCCTTAGGACTGTACATACTAAGTTACTGAAGTCTCTCCTGATATGTTTTATCTGTCAGACCTTTCGCCATTTTTTTTGCTCTGGACTTCCTCTATCTTATTAATATCTTTTTGTAGGTGAGGTCTACAGAACTGGACACAGTATTCTAAATGAAGTCTCACCAAAGATCTATATAGGGGTATCAGGACATCCTTCCTCCTACTGGTGACCCCTCTGGTGATGCATCCTAGAATTCTATTCGCTTTTCCCACTGCCTTGTCACACTGTGCTCTTTTTACAATCATCTGAAATGAGTACCCTTTTTCCTCTGTAGTGCTGGCCAATACTGTACTCCAAAGTTTTACCTTACTTTGTGTGGATTGGTTACTCTGACCAAGGAATTGCTGTTGTACAGTATGTGGCCTCTACTGTGTGCAGCACTGCCACCACTTTGGCTTTTAGGACTTGCTTCTGAAGCTGACTGCCCCCCTACTACCAAACAAATAAAAGTGCTCACATCTGATTGGAGCCAGGCGTTGTTTGGTCAGCAATTTTCCACCCAGCTTGTTTGAAGAAAAAAAAAACAATTGAAAAACCAATTCAGGTGTTGTCAACAGGACCACCCATGGATCAAATATTGTCAGATTCAGCATGAATCATCTGAAAATCGATGCGTGAATGGCCAGCTTTAGAATTCTTTTTGGTTCTGTAAACATCTGTGAACACTCAAGCACAGTTTGTTAAGGCATCTGTAAACGCTAAAGCTTCCAAGCAAAAATTAGCCTTTATTTAATGTCTTTAAAAAGCTCGTTTGCTATTTTGTCTATTTATGTCTGTAAATATCTTCACTGAGCACTGATGGTGTATAGTGGAGCATAGTAATCAAAATCAGTTTTGTGGGACTGCTGCAAGAGTAAATGACAGATGCTCCTAGCTAGAACCCCTAATAATCATTTTCAGGAAACCCTCACAGGTGTTGCTGTGAAGTTGCATAAGGGACAGTGAGCAGACATAATGTTTTTACATAGTTTTAATAGCGCAGGTGCTACAATGCTGGAAGATAGAGGTATATAAAGATAGCGTAGCTCTGCACAACAGAGGATGATGCAGCTGGCAGGATCAGTAGGTATTTTCTTTAGAATGAGACATTTTTTTTAGGGTGCATACACACTTGCAAATGCACCGGCTCACAATTATATGGAAGAATCCTAACAGGGGCTCCCACGATTAGCTGCAAGAGACAGCCCTATTGAATGGGAGGCTGCAGCTCCCATAGCTAATAGCGGCCACTTACATGTAATCACTCTTTTCTCTCTGAACAGTGATCAGCATTCCTTTGATATTTTTCACTTTTTTTGTTTACACATCTAACAGGTTTTTAATATATTTTTGTCAGTCCTGCTAGGGGAGTTTAATGAAAACATATGAAATAAATATGAAACATTTCTAAACCGACCCCTGATGTCTCAGTTTTGAGACAGAGAAAAGGACTGAGGACATTCCTCAGTCCCTTTCTCTGCAGCCCCAGCTGCACTGGAGAGTAAATGATTAGGAAGCACTCTGTACAGAGGTGTCCAGTTCATTCACAAACTGAAGCATAGTTTCAATAATTAGGCGGTACAGCCAGCCCTCCTACTTGTCAGGTTCTGGTGCCCCCCTGTTGAACTGATGGGGCTCAGGCCCCATACAGGAGGGCTGGCTATAGTGCTTTATCGGTTGCCCTGGTGACCAGTAGGATGGGGAGAAGAGGTCTAGGACTAGCATCCATTCATGTGGCAGTATGTGGGGCTTGACCATGAGAGGCTGACATTTAAGCCCGTGGATGAGTGTACCCGTATTACATACAGTATCTGTAACAAGACAGATTATACTATCTAATTAGTTTTGTCCATGGGGTAATTCCATTTCCTTAACAGAGATTATATATTCAAGCGTCACTTTATCTAAAACGGTATGGTATTTGATTTGGTCTGGTGTTATTAACAATTTGGATGTAAGGTAAATAATTGCAATGATATCCAGTCACACTGTTGTGCGCAATATGTTCCACTCCAATAGGTATTAATTTCAGCTGAGCATACATTTTATATATTTGAATAAAGGTTATATTTTAGATTCATCAATTGGCTAGATGGTGTGTAGGGACACGCACCCTTTTCTGATATAGATTTAGTATGTGGGTTTGGACTGAACCCAAGCATGACACCCTGAGACCCTGTATATATAGATGGGACCCAGCCAAGCATATCGGCCATATGGAAAGAAGTTGTGGACCCATCTTACAAACATGTATAGTGGAGGACTAGCTTACCCAGTTTCTACACCATTTTTGCTGTTGTGAGTCTTTAATCAGGGACAAAGGCTGTGCAAGGCATTTTGGGTAAGCACTTTGATCAAATTAGAATCATGAAAATTCATTGCAAATGAAAGTTCAACCTAAATCTGAATCTCATCCCTACTAACCACACTACTAAATAAAATATAAATATGGGGCACTGTATTAAATTGGCCTAAAAAAAATCAGACATGTTTAGTTTGTAATTTTTAATCATGTACCTTCAAACACATCTCACGCTTAAACTTTTTATCTTTTCTATTTTGGATATCTTTTCATGTGTTCTTTTGATTGATATATGTCCAACTCCAAACAGAAATATCATTCAGTTCAGTCAGTGATCCTGTAACATCCACTCATGCCTTTATTGACAGGGTCATGACCTATCTGTTTCCTTTCACCCTGCTTTGTTGAAGAATAGAAAACACTTTGCTAATTGGCGTGCTTTCAGATCCCCAGGCACTTTTTTCCTTTGGATTTATTACTATGATGTGTTGACTGACTACAACAACCAAC
This sequence comes from Staurois parvus, assembly GCF_062004578.1. NCBI lineage: Eukaryota > Metazoa > Chordata > Amphibia > Anura > Ranidae > Staurois > Staurois parvus. Next base: position 410,057 of record NW_028318497.1, on the reverse strand, counting down.
CTGCATACATCCCAGTGTTTGGGAAATAATCATTATTTTAATTATACTTCTTTTTTTGTTTATAAATATTGCATACAGTAGATTGATATATGTTTAAGAGATATGTCTAGTTAATTTTTCTTCCATCAGTTTTGCATGTGCATTTATCATTCGTCTATGTACCTTTTTCATCAGCCAGTCACTGGCTTGCATTAGCCAGGCACTGTGTACTGTCCTTTTTAATTCAATAAGCAAATACAATAACATTAGTATAGTATAGTAAGTTTTTAATATGCTTGGCTCATGATGAGGTGTCCTGCTTTTTAGGTCCTCTTCCTACTAGTGTGGCTGTTCCTGTGTCTGCCGTCATGCTGCAATGCACAAAAATGTAAATCACTTTATTCTTCATTATGTATGAAAATGTATGTACACTACATTGCCAAAAGTATTGGGACACCTGCCTTTACACGCACATGAACTTTAATGGCATCCCAGTCTGTAGGGTTCAATATTGAGTTGGCCCACCCTTTCCACCTATAACAGCTAGCTTCACCACTTCTGGGAAGGCCATCTACAATGTTTAGGAGTGTGTCTATGGGAATATTTGACCATTCTTCCAGAAGTGCATTTGTGAGATCAGGCACTGATGTCGGACGAGAAGGCCTGGCTCGCAGTCTCCACTCTAATTCATCCCAAAGGTGTTCTATCGGGTTTAGGCCAAGACTCTGTGGAGGCCAGTCAAGTTCCTCCACCCCAAAGAGGATTTTATGAATCAGCAACACTGAGAAGCAATAAATAAGGAAAAACAGTATTTTTCTAAAAGAAAAAAATGGCGATGGTTTATGATACATGGTGAAAACTAACAAACTAAATGTCATTCAGCTAGGGGTTACATGTACTTTAAGAATGCATTGTAATGTATGTGAATTAAGACTGTCTTTTCCAACTGTGTCTGCCCCCTTGGGGTCACATGTCCATTTAAAGTTCAATGTGATATTCATGTATTTCTGATTTTACTAATAAAAAGGTAGGACTGGCCATAGAGGACTCACTATGATGTAATTGACCAGCCCTGATTGGGCAAAGTGACAGACAGATTAGTTGCTTAACTTTACAAATACTATTTTAAAATATGCAATCACTATACACTATATTGCCAAAAGTATTGGGACTCCTGCCTTTACATGCACATAAACTCTAATGGCATCCCAGTCTTAGTCCGTATGGTTCAATATTGAGTTGGCCCACCCTTTGCAGGTATAACAGCTTCAACTCTTCTGGGAAGGCTGCCCACAAGGTTTAGGAGCGTGTCTATGGGAATGTTTGACCATTCTTCCAGAGCGCATTTGTGAGGTCAGGCACTGATGTTGGACGAGAAGGCCTGGCTCGCAGTCTCCACTCTAATTCATCCCAAAGGTGTTCTATCGGGTTTAGGCCAAGACTCTGTGGAGGCCAGTCAAGTTCCTCCACCCCAAACCTGCTGATCCATGTCTTTATGGCCCTTGCTTTGTGCACTGGTGTGCAGTCATGTTGAAACAGGAAGGGGCCATCTCCAAACTGTTCGCAAAGTTGGGAGCATGAACTTGTACAAAATATCTGAGTATGCTGATGCCTTAAGAGTTCCCATCCCCTGAAAACGACCACCATAATCCCCCCTCCACCAAACTTTACACTTTGCACAATGCAGTCAGGCAAGTACCATTCCCTTGGCAATGGCCAAACCCAGACATGTCCATCGGATTGCCAGACAGAGAAGCGTGATTTGTTACTCCAGAGAACACGACTCCATTGCTCTAGAGTCCATTGGCGGTGTGCTTTACACCACCGTATCCAACACTTTGCATTGCGCTTGGTGATGCACTTGGTGATGTAAGGCTTGGATGCAGCTGCTTGACCATTTAAACCCATTCCATGAAGCTCTCTACTCACTGTTGTTGTGCTAATATGAAGGCCACACAAAGTTTGGACTTTAGCTATTGACTCTGCAGAAAGTTGGTGACTTCTGCAGAGTGTATGCTTCAGCATGCGCTAACCCTGCTCTGTCATTTTACGTGGTTTACCACTTCGTGGCTGCATTGCTGCTGTTCCCAATTGCTTCCACTTTGTTATAATACCACTAACAGTTGACTGTGGCATATTTAGTAGCAAGGAAATTTCACGGATGGACTTATTGCACAGGTGGCAACCTTTCACGGTACCGCGCTTGTATTCATTGAGCTTCTGAGAGTGACCCATTCTTTCACAAATGTTTGTAGAAGCAGTCTGCATGCCTAGGTGCTTGATTTTATACACCTGTGGCCATGGAGGCGATTGGAACACCTAAATCCAGTGATTTGGAAGGGGTGACCCAATACTTTTGACAATATAGGGTACACGCATTTTTTCCTCTTCATCCTACAAAAAATGCTTGAAAATGTATGCGTGAAAAAAACACATTAAAATAGCATGACTATGCAGGAGCACTAATACAAACCTAGGCTTAACAGACTATTTAGGCCCTTTTTGCATATTGTGTGGTGACTTGTGTTTTACTGCACTAGAAGAACAAAGGCCACTGCTAAGACACACAGAAAACAATTGTTTGCTATGTATCCTATTCACATCGCAACACACCCTGGAGGTGCATTGCAATGAGCTGCAATAAATAAATGCAGACATGCTGATTTTTATTGCAGCGCATTGGATAGGATCGTATTACAGTGTAATGCACCCATTGTACAGTGACATGAATGATGTGTCACTTTTGTGTGCTTCAAATAAAATTTGTAAAAAAAAAGAGCTCCACAAAGGGTACTTGAACTACTTAGCAGCAGAGTATCCTCCAGGTGTGCAAAGTGCGTGGTTCACTTGGCCCCACAGGGAGTGGGACCCACTCTGCCCTTACATTGCACAACAACTATGGGGAAATGTTGTTCAATTTCCCTTCTGTGTCTCAGCAGCTACTGTAGTTGTGATCTGTGTTAGTGACACACATATAAGTGATGCACAGTTCAGAGGTCAGACTATCCGTAAAAAAAAAAAGAGATTATTTTTCTCTTGTTCATACCTTTCTGTGAACAGGGGGACGCACCTCTTAAAATATTGGCTACTTGCAGACTCAATGCTGGAAACAGCTCAATGCTTTTTACTCACATTCTTTACTTAGTGACTTCCCTCCTCTCCTCACACCACGCTCTTGCCCTCTGTCTAGGTACATCCTTTCCCCAGCATCTACTGCTGACCTCATTGGCCCAACCTTCCCTGCTTTGCCTCCTCACCACCTGCCTTAAACCCTAGACCTCTAAACTAGCGTACCACAACCATGTGCAAGCACTTGTAGAGTAGCCCCATTCACTTGAAATTAACTGGGGGTACACCCCTGGCCACTGCCTCTGCAGCTAAAAGAGTTAGCGGGGGGGGGCATAAAAGCGCAGCTCAGCAGCAGAATTTTACTGCTGCCCCGAACCACTAGTGTGAATGAGCCCTAGGAGTTTGAATTCCTTATCCAGCCACATTAAAGTCACTTTGAAACCATGGAGGCTGCCATTGCTGAATTGTTTATGATAATGCAATCTTGTGATTGAAAAAGAATGAACTGCATCACAGATGTTATAAATAATTACAGAAAATTGTGCAGCTGCTGCCTCTAAGATGAGAGATTCACCCAGAAATAAATAGATAATAAAACAGCGCTAGCACCAAATAGAATATGAAATGTAAAATGTGCTACACAGTCAAACTAAATTCATTAGCTGCTATGCAATGTGATACATAATTAAAAATACTACAAAAAAAAATTCAAAATGCATAATCCAATAAAGTGTCCAGTGCTCAAAAGTGAAATACAGTGCAATCAATGTTTCAATCAAAGTGACGTGCTTTCATACAGATCGTTATCCAATAATCAAAGATATGCCACAATTCATTTTTTCTCCCATTATTATATATATATATATATATATATATATATATATATATATATATATATATATATACAGTGGGGATCGAAAGTTTGGGCACCCCTGCTAAAAATTTGTATTAATGTGCATAAAGAAGCCAAGGAAAGATGGAAAAATCTCCAAAAGGCATCAAATTACAGATTAGACATTATAATATGTCAACAAAAGTTAGATTTTATTTCCATCATTTACACTTTCAAAATAACAGAAAACAAACAAATGGCGTCTGCAAAAGTTTGGGCACCCTGCAGAGTTAATATCTTGTACTGCCCCCTTTGGCAAGTATCACAGCTTGTAAACACTTTTTGTAGCCAGCCAAGAGTCTTTCAATTCTTGTTTGAGGTATCTTTGCCCATTCTTCCTTACAAAAGTCTTCCAGTTCTTTGAGATTTCTGGGCTGTCTGTCACGCACTGCTCTTTTAAGGTCTATCCATAGATTTTCAATTATGTTGAGGTCAGGAGATTGTGAAGGCCGTGGCAAAACCTTCAGTTTACGCCTCTTGATGTAATCCCCCGTGGATTTCGAGGTGTGTTTAGGATCATTATCCATTTGTAGAAGCCATCCTCTCTTTAACTTCAGCTTTTTCACAGATGGCATCAAGTTACCATCTAAAATTTGCTGAAATTTTATTGAATCCATTTTTCCTTCTACTCGTGAGATGTTCCCTGTGCCACTGGCTGCAACACAACCCCAAAGCATGATTGATCCAATCCCATGCTTAACAGTTGGACAGAGGTTCTTTTCATTAAATTCTGTGCCCCTTCTTCTCCAAACGTACCTTTGCTCATTCCGGCCAAAAAGTTCAATTTTAACCTTATCGGTCCACAGCACTTGTTTCCAAAATGCATCAGGCTTGTCTATATGTTCATTTGCAAAGTTCAAACGATGATTTTTGTGGTGAGGACGTAGAAGAGGTTTTCTTCTGATGACTCTTCCATGAAAACCATATTTGTACAAGTATCTCTTTATAGTGGAATAGTGTACCACAACTCCAGTGTCTGCCAGATCTTTCTGGAGGGATCGTGCAGTCAAACGTGGGTTTTGAATTGTTTTTCTCACAATCATGCAAGCTGTTCTGTCTGATATTTTTCTTGGTCTTCCAGATCTTGCTTTAACTTCCACTGTTCCTGATGACTGCCATTTCTTAATTACATTCCAAACAGAGGATATTGACATCTGAAAACGCTTTGCTATCTTCTTATAGCCTTCTCCAGCTTTGTGAGCATCAACTATTTTCAGTTTCAGTTTTCTAGACAACTGCTTAGAAGAACCCATGGTGCTGATTGTTGGGGCAAGGTCAGATGAGTCTGGGCATTTAAAACCTTTGAGATTGACATCACCTGGTCTTCCCAGACGATGATTGAGAACAATCCATGACACTGGCAGGTCTCAGCTTTGCAAAGGGGGCAGTGCATGCTATAAATTCAGCAGGGTGCCCAAACTTTTGCAGACGCCAATTTTTTGTTTTCTGTTATTTTGAAAGTGTAAATGATGGAAATAAAATCGAACTTTTGTTGACATATTATAAGAATGTCTAATCTGTAATTTGATGCCTTTTGGAGATTTTTCCATCTTTCCTTGGCTTCTTTATGCACATTAATACAAATTTTTAGCTGGGGTGCCCAAACTTTCGATCCCCACTGTATATATATGTGTGTGTGTCCAGTACAAACACTATTGTTTTGATTAAAGTGTCCAGAGCCGAATATATATTAACTATATGAGATGACAGTTCCAATCATCAAATTCCTTATATCACTCCACAGAAACCAGATGTCCTCTAGCACCATTCACACCAAACACTCACCAGAGATATTTGCTGGTAACCAACCACAGGTGCATTAGCTCAATAACCACTTGGAGAAATCATTCTTCCGGCAATGTCACTTGGCTTGTTGGTAATGATGAACAGCTCCCAACATAAACCAGCGAAAGGGAAGAGAAAAGAAAGCCTTCATAATGTAAAACCACTATTTATTTATCAAAATGAAACATTCAGCAATCAGTTATATTCTCTAGTGCTGCTCACAACACTAGTAAACAGCACACTATATACTGTGAACAGCTGACATCAGCCATTAATCTGGCTATGAGCACTGACCCGGCTAGTATTGTGATATCCCGTCCACAAACCCACCCTACGTGTTTCGTCTCCTGACGTCTTCAAGGGGCAGATTGTTGGGAGACGAAACACCTAACGGACATCTGGTCGTGCTGGAGTGATATAAGGAGTATGATGGCTGGAACTTTCTTAGCACGCTTTTAATATATTTCTGGCACTGGACACTTTACTATAAAAAATATATATTTTTGCACTGGACACTTTATATAGAAGAAGAAATTAATTTTGGCACATCTTTGATTATTGGATCATGAGCTTTGTGAATTCTTTGGGCTGTCATCCTTATCCCTCCCCAGATTTCTCTCTCAAGCTTTCCCCTCTCTCCCCACTCTTTCTATCCTCTTTCACTCCATCTCTTCTACTTTTCTTTCCACACCTTCTCCCCCTCTCTTTCTATCCTCTCTCCCTTCTCTCTTTCCCTTCCCCCTCTCTCGTTCTTTCTTCCCTGCCCTCTCTCTCACTTCCCTCCCCACACATTAAAATGTATCTAAACTCAGGAACAAAAATGTAATATATTGCTGCTTACCATTCCTTTACGTTTGGTGGACACTTTATATAGAAGAAGAAATTAATTTTGGCACATCTTTGATTATTGGATCATGAGCTTTGTGAATTCTTTGGGCTGTCATCCTTATCCCTCCCCAGATTTCTCTCTCAAGCTTTCCCCTCTCTCCCCACTCTTTCTATCCTCTTTCACTCCATCTCTTCTACTTTTCTTTCCACACCTTCTCCCCCTCTCTTTCTATCCTCTCTCCCTTCTCTCTTTCCCTTCCCCCTCTCTCGTTCTTTCTTCCCCGCCCTCTCTCTCACTTCCCTCCCCACACATTAAAATGTATCTAAACTCAGGAACAAAAATGTAATATATTGCTGCTTACCATTCCTTTACGTTTGGTGGTTGCATTAGTTTTTCTTTTTTTTTGCAGGCTTTTCCTTTTTCCTTTATTTTCACCATGTGAGCCTGCTAGTAATAAACTTCCTGTCCTGTGTGCCGTTGCTCACTCACTATACTGTATATATGGAGGAGCAGTGTTGTCATTTTGCTGCTCTCCTTATTTGGACTGCAAACACACTCCCTCCTTCATTACACAAAGGGAAAGGTGTTTATAGTTCGCAGAGGATAGCTGGGAAGGCCAATACCACTGTTTGATGTTTTAGTTCAGTGCACAGGAGGTAACAAGGACACAAGATTTCTGACAGGATTGCCACATGAGTCATAGCTCCTTATACTGTATGTAGAGACTCATAGTTTTGAAGCCAGAAGAGCAGCATGACATCCATCTATGGTGTCCGTTTATGACACAGAGAATAGCTGCGATTCAAGGGATTTCAGCTATTCTCTGGTCATTCACAGTTTATGACACTCAGGAGATCATGTCAGCCCTTCGCTGGAGATCTGTGTTCTCCCTCCAGATTCTCCAGCCCAGAGCTGGAGAATCAGAGGGACCGCAAACTAAGCAGAGATAATTTACCTCTGTTTAGTAAACTGATCTTTTACTGTAATCTCGCGAGATTATAGTAAAATCAGCCGTTATCCAGAGTTTGTAGACCGTTCTCCAGCGTTTGGAGACCGTTCTCCCTTCGTTCGGAGAACTGCTTCATAAACTGCATTCACAGGAGAACTGTGTTCTCCGAGAATGCCGGAGAACGGAGCAGCGATCTATTACCGCTGGTTCATAAACGGACACCTAAATGAAATGTTAATAATGGTCACATTATCGCATAACCACTCCTAAATTTCAGACCTTTTTAGAGATTGGATATGTAATAAACTTGTTTTTTTATTAAAAAAAAGTGTCATCGAAAAAAAAAAATCTAGATCCTTTACCTGCCTTTAGGGCTCATTTACACTTGCTTCAAAATGTGGCATTTGACACGCTTTTTTAAGGCACTCTGAATGCCAATCAATAAAATAAATCAATAAAAGTCCTGTTCACACTGTTGTGTTTGCTGTTCTAAAAAATTATACCCTATGTTGCTTTTTTGGGGCTTCAAAGCATCTCCAAAGCCTCCACAGAAGTGTATCGCAACGCTTGCTAACAGCACCTGCAGAATTTGTGGGGCATTTATTCAGAGTTAGCTTTGCTTTGTTTTGGAGGTGTTGGAGATATGAGGATATCCCAGGATGCACCGGAAAACCAGAGAACCAGAAAGACATTATCAGCAGTCAGTTCTGGATTATATGTACAATATATATTCTGGGAGTGTCTGGTGCAGACGTCACATCTGGTGTGCAGCATGCAGCAGCAGGAAAGTGAGTGGGAACTAGGCTGGAGCAACTAGCAAATGGCACATGTGGTGGGCAGCATGGGAACATTGTAGCGGAAGGTGAGCGGGATTGGAGAGGACGGACTGAACGGTGGAGGATCAGCAGAGCTGTGGGACCAGAGCAGGAGAAACTAGCAGATGTCACAAGTGGTGAGCAGCATGGGAGCAATATAGCAGGAGGTGAGCAGGGACTGGAGAGAAGATTGAGCAGGATTGAGAATAGGTAGAGCTGGGGGACCGAGGTGGCAGAAACTAGATGATATCACACGTGGTTCTCAGCATGGGACTAATATAAGGGCTCATTTACACTTGGTTAAGACTTTGTGTTTTATTGAGGCTTTGGTGATGCTTTTTTGAAGCTTTAATGAAAATGCCCTGTGTGTGTTTATTTTCTATTTGTTTTAAAGGGGCTCAGTAGTACCCCAACTCAGTAGTACACCCCGTCAGCAGATCCCAAGCTCATTAATACCCCCATTCAACAGATCCCCAGCTCATTAGTGCCCTCAGCAGATCTCCCACTCAGTAGTAACCCCCAGCTCTGATGATCCCACACTCAGTAGCAACCACAGCTCTGCTAATTCCCCACGTAGTATTAACCACAATCTGCTGCTCCTCTGGTTTGCTGATCTTTCTCTCTCTTTGGTCCCTAATCACCTCCCATTAGGCCTAGTTCACACTGGCATTGAAAGCAAGCATTTGAGGGACGTTTTTAACACTCTTCAAATGCCTATGCAAATGTTAATATGGACAGCACTCAGTGCTATTCATTTTATCAAAACATGAAGCGTTCGCATTACTTCGAATCAAAAGTGAAGCGTCATGTCAAGTGTGAAGGAGTTTGAAGCCTTTCAACACCTCCCATTCAAGTTTATGGTAAAGCTAGGTAGACGCGCTGGCAGGCGTTTGCAGTGCTGTTGTGGCGTGTTAACAACACTACAATTTATTAAAGGTGCGTTAAAGCCACAACACAAATGCCTATAATGCATGTCAAACGCACCAAAAATTCACATAGGGCGTTTGGGGAGCGGTTTGAACATGCATTAGAAGCAAATCAAACTCTACTATTAAAGTGCATTAATTCTATATGTGCATTTGTTAAGAGTCGTGTGAACAAGCCCTTAAGGCTGCTTTAGAGTTTAACACCTGTGTGAAAGAGCCTTTAATGTCAACCAAAGTGTCTCTCACTAAACAAAATGGTTACCTTACAGGCCTCTTTACACTGTTGCGTTTGCTTTGCTTAAAAAATTATACCCCATGTCTCTTTCTTGGTGCTTCAAAGCATCTCCAAAGTCTTCATAGAAGTCTATTACAATGCACACTAGCAGCATCTGCAGTATTTTAGGGGTATATATTCAGAGTTAGCTTTGCTTTGGAGGTATGGGATATCTCAGGAAGCACTGGGAAACCAACAAGCAAACTGGAAAGACATCAGCAGCAGTCACTTATGGTTCATGTGCACACTGAGAGTGTCTGGTGCAGATGTCACATCTGGTGTGCAGTGTGGAGCAGCAGGGAGGTGAGCAGGGTCTGGACAACTAGCAGATGGCACCCGTGATGCACAATGTGGGAGTGCTATATCGGAAGGTGAGTGGGGACTGGAGAGAGAGGACTGAGCGGCGAGGATTAGCAGAGCTGGCAGACCAGAGTAGGAGAAACTAGCAATGTCACACATGATGTGCAGTATAGGAGCAATATAGTGATAGGTGAGTGGGGACCAGAGAGAGAGGAGGATCAACAAACCAGAGGGTCAGCAGAGCTGAGGATTACTACTGAGTGGGGGATTAGCAGAGCTGGGGGTTACCACTGAGCGAGGGCTCAGCAGAGTGGGGGGTTACCACTGAGTGGGGGATCAGCAGAGCTGGGGTTATTACTGAATGGGGTATTAGCAGAGTTCGGGGTACTACTGAGCGAGAACTCTGCTGAATAAGGGCACTAATAAGCTGGGGGTCTGTTGAGCGTGGATACTAATGAGCTGGGGATCTGCTGAGCCCCTTTACATAGTCTGGCTGAAAAAAGACAAAAGTCCATCTAATTCAACCATAAAAATTAAAAAAGTTATAAAGCAAATAAAGCAATCCATTGAGCTGGCCAGAACCAGCTCTTGAGGAAGTCTATTCCACATTTTCACAGCTCTTACTGTGAAGAAACCTTTCCATATTTGGAGATTAAATCTCTTTTCCTCCAGACGTAAAGAGTGCCCCCTTGTCCACTTTGATGACCTAAGGGTGAATAACTCTACACCGAGTTCACTAAATGAACCACTGATGTTTTTATACATGTTGATCATATCCCCCCTTAAACTCCTCTTCTCAAGAGAGAATAAATTCAGTTTTCTCTAAGTTTTTCTCATAGCTGAGCTCCTCCATGCCTCTTATCAGTTTGGTTGCCGTTCTCTGTACTTTCTCCAGCTCTCCAATGTTATTTTTTGAATTGGTGCCCAAAACTGAACTGAATATTCCAGATGAGGCTTTACTAATGATTTGTACAGGGGTAATATGATATCTCTCTCTCTGGAGTATATAACTCTTTTAATACAAGAGAGGATTTTGCTCATTTTAGAAACTACAGCTTGGCATTGCATGCCATTATTAAGCTTGTGATCTACCAGAACTCCCAGTTCCTTCTCCTCCATTGATTCCCCCCAGTTTTACCCCCCCCCCAGTATGTATGATGCAAAACCTTACATTTATCAACATTAAACCTCATTTGCTACATAGTTGCCCAATTAAACAGTGCATTGAGGTCGGCTTGTAAATTGGAGACATCCTGTAAGGACGTTATTCCGCTGCAAAGCTTGGTGTCATCTGCAAAGACTGAAATAGTATTATCAATCCCAGACCCTATATCATTTATAGAAATATTAAAAAAGCAAGGGTCCCGACACTTAACCTTTAAAACAAATAGAAATTCAAAACACACAGGGAATTTGCCAAACTTCATTAAAGCTTCAAAAAAGCATCACAGAAGCCTCCAAAAGATATACAAAATGCCTGCTGAAGCTGTAGGCGTATTAATGTGTGGTAAAATCAAAGAAAGTATAAATGAGCCCTCAGAGTTTTGATGCTTGAAGTTAGCATAGAGAACAATATTTATACTATAGATAGTTGACTCACATCTTACTGTTCTCTTCGCAATATACAGTATTTATTAACCTGTGCAACCTTGCTCAACTTAACAATATATTTTTGTGTAGTATAAATAGTTCAAAAATCTTTTAGATTTTTTTTTTTGGCGAACACAATATACAAGGATATGGAAAACAGTAGTCGCACACACCTTGTGTTGATCTGGATGGACCAATGTCTTTATTCAACCTTACCAACCAAAACTCGTTGTTGTGTTCCTCTAATCATTCTTGAATTGATCAGACCAGGCCTCCTTCTTCCATTGTTCCAGTTCTGATATTCATGTGTCTATTGTAGGCACTTTTAGCTGTGGACACGGTTCAGCATAGGCACCCTGTTCTGTCACTCCAATCTAAGCATTGAAAGTGTGATCTCTGTAACTTACAGTTGTGATGAGATAGCGATAACTCCAATCTTAGATGAATAACACAGGCAGTGACTTGATCCAGATGACACCTTGTAGATCTTGTGAAGTTTATTCCATAAATTGAGAAAATCTTACAACAATGAACATTGGATAGGTCAAAAGATCATAATGTGATCTACTTCATGACATGAGGCTTGAAGCTGAAATGTATTACTGGGAAAAAGGGTGGGCTATGTATACAGCAAGAACTAAACCAAAGGAAAGGGAGGAGCAGAGACAAAATACAAAGAACACTTAAAGGCATATGTCAGTCATGTGAAACATAACACACCCTGACCCGTCTGCGGCTACTGAGCTCCATACATCACAAACTGGGATGTACCGTATGTTCTGACACCTTTCTATTGGAACTAGTATTAACTTTTTCAGCAATTTGAGCTACAGTAGCTCTTCCATTGGATTGGACTACAGGTTCAATCCACGTCTTTGCTCCCCTTGTACATCAATGACCCTTGGTCTACCCTGACCTTGTCGCCCATGACCTTGCCGTTTCCTGGTTTTCCTTCCTTGGATTACGTTTGCTTGGTCCTGACCACTGCAGACTGGGAACATGCCCAAGAGGTGCAGTTTTTGAGTTGTAGAATGCTATGTGGGCTGCCTTCTTGCATCCTTCCAACCAATCGCATCATTGGTTGCTAAGGACATAAGCACAGCATTCTGGGTTGCTGACAGGAGTACATATAGCAGCAGAAAAGAGATGGGAGCCAGAAGGATGTTTGGACTGTGCTGTCTCCCTACTGTCTGTAAACAGGAATGAATTGGACTGTACAGGGTTTGATTACCGCCCACCATTCTCCTCTACACATTCTCTTCTGGCAGCAGAAATTGTGGCTGGGGGCAGTAATCAAACCTTGTACAGTCCCTATGGTAGATTGTTCTATGTTATCTCCTGTATACAGACAGGAGGGAGACGAGCTGGGGGTGTCAGGAGAGCACAGCCCACACCTCCTCCTAGCTCTCTTTCTCCTCTCTGCTGCTATCGCTACTCTTGTAGTGATGAGAAGGATGTGGTGGAATGAGAGGTTTAGGAGACTTTGAGGCGGGAATAAGAACAGAATTTGTGCTAGGAAGGGGGATTTGGGGGAAGAAATTGCACTGCCTTTTGCAAACACGCATAGATGCCATTAATTCTTAATGGCACCTCCACACATTCAGTAAATGCACAAGCATTCTGGCACGCTAAGCCTCAGACTGGTGTCCCCCTAGATTGTGCACAATTCTAAAGGGTGCCTCAATTGAATATATATGAGAAATATTGGTCAAGCCATTATAATTTGGCCCTTGTCAAAGTCGCTCAAATCCTTATGCTTACCCATTTTTTCTGCTTTCAACGCATCAACTTCAGGGACAATATCTTCACTCACAGTATATATCCCACCCACGTTCCTACCATCCCACCCATTGTAAAGAGATACTCAGTGTTATTCACTATACCTGTCATTAGTCATAATGTTATGGCAAATCGGTGCATATTTTCATGGGCAGTAGGTTTAACCACCTCCCGTCCGGCCGTTGTATATAAACGGCCAGACAGTGGCACTGCAGGGTCGGATGGCCGTTTATAAACAGCCTCCCCGCACCTTGCTTGTGCGCGCTCCGTGGGAGCGTGCAGCAACGCGATCCGGTGCCCGCTGTGTCCTCCGGACACAGGGAAACATCGATCGTCGGACGGGACCTCTGTACGAGGTCCCGATCATGTGATCGCTGATTGGCCAATCAGTGATCACATGCAAAGTAGTAAGCAAGATGTCACTTGTGACATCATTGCTTACTACGTGTGAAATCTGTGAATGCTCAGAGGTCACATGGTACAAGGCTACTCACAACAGCATTGTACCATGTGACAAGCTGTGACCAATCACAGCTCACTCAGTAGTTCTCAATGGCTGCAAGAATGCAGACAGAGAGAAAGAGAAATGATTGCTTTTACATCCTATATGGGTTACAAGGATTAAAGTAAATGTGGTTCATGTCCGAAGTTAAAAAAAAAAAAAAACTTAGAGAATAGGAAAATGGCATTTAAAACATGAAAATAAAGGAACACTTTCATCATTTGAAAGTTACAGGTTATAACAGAATATGTAAAAAGTATTGTAAACTACAATACAAATTCTACAAAAACAATCTGTTACATTCATATGCAGTAGCTTAGACCCTGACACTACATTTGCTGGTAAAGCTAGAGGAGATTGTATGATCAGAATGTAACATGTATTGCCAATTCTAGAAGAAAAATGTTTTGGGACCGTTTCATACAACCTTCAACCTTTTAAATGCATTGGATATTCTGTAAGGCCACACACCTTTTATATTTTTGTATGGTTTATTTAAACACACTAGATTCTGTAATATGATGTTATCATGTCCAATTAATGGAGTTATCCTGTATTATATATTCCAGGCCTGACCACATATTTGCTAGTATTTTTCATAAAAGGACAGAAACCTGGTTCTTCCCTGCTCAATTCTAAAAATGTTTAATGGTGAATGAATACTATTTGGTTGTAAAGTCTGTGAAAGTAGAGTACCAGAATAAAACAAAGGCAGAAACTAAATGCAAGAAAAAGGATACAATAAGAGTTTTGTCTATTGTCATGCAATACAAGTCCTAAAGCAAGAGTAGAGTCCAAGGACAACACTGCACAAGTGGATTTTTAATGGCTTTTCTTCAGCCTCTAAAAACACCTCTATGTTAGCCTATGTACCAAGGCACACATGGGCAGTTACAGGCTGTTAAAAGAGGAACGTTAGAATAGTGGTCTCTAAACTCCAGCTCAGGGGTCAGATGCGGCCTTTTGCTTACTTTTATCCAGCCCTTCTGGCACTGTTTTCATCCACTGATACCAACAATGAGAAATAATCCCTTCCCCCCCCACCGACACCAATGAAGGGATACAATTCCTCCCAGTGCCACCAACAATGGGGCCCAATGACAAGAAATTATAGGGCAAATTATGTGGCATAATGACACCAATGATGGGGCACAATTCATCCCAATAACACCAACAATGGGGCCCAATGACAAGAAATTATAGGACACTAATTCTTCCAGCGACACCCAACGATGAGGCATTGTTTTTTCCTACTGATGGACCTTTTCTACTCCCAATGGCCACAGTCCAGCCCCCCCTTAAGTCTGCAGGACAGTAATTGGCCCTTTGTTTAAAAAGTTTGGAGACCCCTGGTTTACAGGCTAAAAAAAACCATCACTTGCATGTTCAGGAGAGGACCTTTTGGGCAAAAAAAAAATTTGACTCGCCTAATCATGTGTAAATGCACTTAAAAACTAGGTTAATTTAGGCCTTGAGCATATATTCATTCCAATGGCCAGAATAAATTGATACAGAATGAAATGAATGAGCTCCAAAACATTTGATGCGTTTAAACATGCCTAAACGCATTAGCAAAACGTGTCTTTTTTTCTGTAGAGGACCTGGACAAACGCCCAGTGTGCATGAGGCTTTATAGTGAATTCATGCTGTAACAAAGCCATGGGAAACTCATCTCCCTAAAAAAGTATTGAAACTATGTTTGAAATGATACAGCTCTGTAGAAAAGCATAAGTTACATTAACTAAGGAATTACAGCAATAGACACTTGGATGTTTATTTGTTGGCATGACTGAGCAGATCTAGATGTTTATTTGCTGGTGCGTTACCATGCTTTTAATAAAAATGATTACCATAAGAATTCCCAGTATGTACAACATACAGTATTTTAGTTGGATGCCAAAAAGTTGCATATATTTTAGTGTAATTGATCTTAACACTGATACGTAGGGGTGTATTTAATTGAGTAATAACACGTAATAGGGAAAATGTTCACTTATCTTGAAGAGGTATTAAACACAAAAATTTTATATATTGCAGTTTACCAATCATTAGATGTGGTGGCTGCATTCGTTTTCATTTTTTATTCTTTTTTTCCCTCTGTTTTCACCTGGTAATTGAGCCAGTAACACAGTTCCTTTAATAGAGTGTCTGTCTACACTCTGGATGAAGGAACAACAGAGACACCTTTGGATAGCAGCATTGTTAGTCCAGGGGACAGGGGAGAGTTAGATAGACTAGCACATTTAGTTACACTAAATAAATTGAAGCCAAACTCTTACTTTTTAAGCAATTACAGCTAATTGTTCCTTTTGAGAAAAAGGCTTGACATAAATAAGTAAAAACTGATCATGGTATGCATCTCTGTGAAGGGTAAATGGCTTGTCTCATCCCTCTAACTGTTACATCGGAAGGACAGCTAGTTCTGTTGAAATACAAATTACCGTATTTTTCGCTCCATAAGACGCACCTGACCATAAGACGCACCTAGGTTTTAGAGGCGAAAAACAAGAAAAAAAAATATTCTGAAGCAATGGACTGCAGACACAGTACAGGAGATGACCAGAGACTGCGGACACAGTACAGGAGATGACCAGAGACTGCGGACACAGTACAGGAGATGACCAGAGACTGTGGACACAGTACAGGAGATGACCAGAGACTGCGGACACAGTACAGGAGATGACTGGAGACTGCGGACACAGTACAGGAGATGACCAGAGACGGCAGACAGTGCAGGGAATGACCAGAGACGGCAGACAGTGCAGGGAATGACCAGAGACGGCAGACAGTGCAGGGAATGACCAGAGACTGTAGACAGTGCAGGGAATGACCAGAGACTGTAGACAGTGCAGGGAATGACCAGAGACTGCAGACAGTGCAGGGAATGACCAGAGACTGCATACAGTGCAGGGAATGACCAGAGACTGCAGACAGTGCAGGGAATGACCAGAGACTGCAGACAGTGCAGGGAATGACCACAGACTGCATACAGTGCAGGGAATGACCAGAGACTGCAGACAGTGCAGGGGATGACCAGAGACTGCAGACAGTGAAGGGAATGACCAGAGACTGCAGACAGTGCAGGGAATGACCAGAGACTGCAGACAGTGCAGGGAATGACCAGAGACTGCAGACAGTGCAGGGAATGACCAGACACTGTAGACAGTGCAGGGAATGACCAGAGACTGCAGACAGTGAAGGGAATGACCAGAGACTGCTGACCTTTGGGGAGGGAGGGGGAGCGGGTACCTGAATTTGACAGGTACCCGCTCCCACTTCCGCGGAGTTGTCCTTCACTCTTCTTCCCGCGCTGGCTTCTGCGACAGCCGGGTGCCCACTGCGCATGCGCGGGAAGCGCTGCGCTTTGTGAATGGCCCGGCGCCTTCTGGGACCTGTCATGTGTCCCAGAAGACACCGGATCATTCACAAAGGGCAGCACATGCGCAGTGGGCACCCGGCTGTCACAGAAGCCAGCGCGGGAAGACTGTGCAGCGCTGGAGCGAGGAACAGGTAAGGCCCTGCAGGAGAGAACAGCTGAGCGGCCGGCCCGGTATTCTGACATGGTGGCGGCAGAAATACCGGACCGGCCGCTTTATATTCGCTCCATAAGACGCACTGACATTTCTCCCCCTTTTTTGGGGGGGAAAAAGTGCGTCTTATGGAGCGAAAAATACGGTACTTACTGCTTAAAAACAGGTGAAAACAAAGAAAAGAAAGCCTAAAAAAAAGAAAACTAATGCAGCCATCACATCAAGGAATTGGTAAGCTGTAAAATATTACATTTTTTATTTTGGGTTTATACTTCTTTAATGAATATATGTTCATTTTAATCAATAAATGGTATACTGATCAGCCATAACTTTATCACCACTGACCGGTAAAGAGAATACCATTGATTATCTCATTGCAATGGCAAACAATATTTAGCTTTATGATAATTATAATATCTTTTTTTTTTTTGCTCTAAAGGCTTGTGGTCACATAACTGCTCAGATCACCTGCCAAATTAGTTTTCTGAGAGGGATGGATAGCAGTCGTTCTCAACTTTCTTACATCATAGAGGAGTATAGGGAGTGATATGATGCCAAGGGAAAACTAGTGTTCTTAGCCCATAACTGCATATGGAAATTTAGAGAAAAT
Source organism: Staurois parvus (assembly GCF_062004578.1). NCBI lineage: Eukaryota > Metazoa > Chordata > Amphibia > Anura > Ranidae > Staurois > Staurois parvus. Next base: position 392,228 of record NW_028318497.1, on the reverse strand, counting down.
TCTAAAATCTAGAGAAGTCTGGTGTTTAATTCATAAACATATCCTCATAGCTTTTGAGGATAAATTTTAGCTGAATCCAGAAAACCTTCATGCAGCACCTCCAGCAGATTGAAGAGATCTCTATAATGGCAGCTAAAACACAACAGAGTGCACAATCTAAGTGTAGTGGATATTGTACATTTATTAAAAATAACAAATAGTAAATCACATAAAATCAGTAAAAATATGCTTTTCATCGATCATAGGTCCATGTGTCAGCAAAGGCAAGGCATCAGGGCATACACACAGAATTAACAGATGTGGAACCTGTAACAGCTGAGAAGAACAGCGGGGGGTGTTAATCTAAGTGCAGCATAATAGGTAATGTGAATAGCACAAGACAATGGGCAACTCACTCAGAACCAGACAAAGTACACATAGTGAATGATAGTGGTTATAGTAGGTCTGCTTAGCCTCTGTCTTCTACTGCATGCACTTTCTGCCTGGGTCTGAGTGATGCAGTATTTTTTCAAGATAATGATAAATCAATCTTGATGATAATCGTTTTGGGTTGCCTGATTTTTTCTGGAGCTCTAAACATGTTTGTAGTGCTAGAGTCATTTTCTGTAACAAATGCATATAAAAAAGCTAATAGGTGCTCTATTAAATAGGGCCCACCCCCTAATGATGGAATGAAATGACACTCCAATATATATAAAAAGTGACTAAAGATTGATCTGTTTCCTTCCTACCAACAATTAGCATTTCCCGATAGGTTAATGGGTGCTCTGTCACAGACAAACCCAACGAGAGGTTACTATTATACCCCATCCCTGGAACTTTGTAAACACAATGTAATGAAACACAGTCTTCCTCATTTTTGCAGTGTAAAAGATTTGTTTGTGTCCCTTTAAACAACCAATCAGAATCTCCCTTGACTGTTTTAACACCCAGCGGCAACATGAGCTAAAGAAGCTGATTGGCTGCTTGGAGAAAAGTTCTTCTCTTTCAGAGACAGAATTTATTGACCTATATAGCAAGATGCACCACCCGATTGCCAAAAAAAACTTGCAAAAGAGCAGATCAAAAAGGATAGGAGAAAGCAATGGTTCAAAGTTAAATTTTTCTTTTTTTTTAGATTTCTTCCAAAATCCATCCAAAAAGCAAGCCAACACATTCTAGGGGGCACATTAACAATCTGCTTTTTTTTTTTTTTAATCACGTAGCACTACCCCCTCAGGGGCTGCTTGATAATGCTTGTCCCCAGCAGTTGCCCAGACCTTGCATACCTCCCGACACAATAGGAAGAACACCAGGACATGAATACAGGACCTGTTAACGCGTTTCACACGATCTCGTGCTTAATCATACCCCATATGATTAAGCACGAGATCGTGTGAAACATGTTAACAGGTCCTGTATTCATGTCCTGGTGTTTTGTGTGTTCTATGGATCAATAAATACACACTATATTCATCTATCCTCTGGTGTGCGGCTGACCCTTCTTTCTATTGCATTGTGTGTGGTGTCGAGCCAGAGCCTGCACCTTTTGTGAATTGATCTGGATTGTTTGCCTGAGCTGTATACCTTTTTTTCTTTGGATACCTCCCGACACCTCTGACACTATGGGTTCAGACATATTTCAACAGTATAGAATAATAATGCAAGAGAAACAATTCTTTAGTAACACCTCTACTGTATATCAGACTTGCTCAAAAGAGTAGACTACAGAAATAATGGGTTTAGGATATACCACCCCAATTAACACATAAAATCAGAACACTGGTAAATTAAAAATAACCAATTAGCAAATTTTAACAGGTTATACAGTCATGAGTAATAGGCTTCAACTATATAATTGCTAGACGCCGAATGGCTGCACATTTCCGTTCTGTTGAAAAAAAACATATGTGCTCAGAGCGTACGCCCTGCACACTCCCAGCACACATGTCCGGTACTCACAGAAAGGTCCCGATCTCCTCTTTCGATCAGGACCTTTCCCGATCATGTGACCGCCGTGACGGTGTGTCACGGCGGTCACATGACCCTAAACCCCGCCCTGCCTCCTGGGTTCTGAAACCCTTAAACCCAAGGGGTTAAACAACTGTCAGGGAGTGAGGAGCCAGACACACAAGGAGGTGCAATTAAAGGTAGGTTTATTTACACAGAAACAAGGCAAGAGTCTATGCAAGTCCGACAGCAACAGCGGATGACTTGGTAGGACAGAAGTTCCCCTGTCGAGGTCGTCTTCCAGGATAATCAAGTCGAGAACCAGTGGGAATCGTAGCCAAAGCCGGGGTCAGAAGCCAGGAAGAATGATCGCCAGAGCAGGAGTCAGAAGCCAGGAAGAATGGACGCCAGAGCCGGGGTCAGAAGCCAGGAAGAATGGTCACCAGAGCCGGGGTCAGAAGCCAGGAAGAATGGTCGCCAAAGCCGGGGTCAAAAGCCAGGAGGAGTCTTAGCCAAAGTCGAGTCGGTATCCAGGAGAGCAAAGAGTTAACTAAACAGGAGCTTGCTTCTGTGCAACAGACAGGACACGAATGCAATGGACATCAGCAAACAGCAGACTTAAATGTGATAAGCCGCCACCTCCTGGGAGGAGCCGCAGAGGGCTGAAAGCATAAAGGATCCCACAATGCTTTGCAGACCTAAGATGGATGCCAGCACATGGAGCAGCACAAGCCCTGAGGAAAGGTAGGACCTTGATAACAACAGATAACAGATTGGCCACCGGACCCTATTGTACAATAAATATTTGTGATTATCTTTATCTGATGCCTTTCAATTGTATATGATATAATCTTCATCAGAGGGAGCTTATACAAAAGGTACCTGTAATGTAAAGAGAAACACAGCAGTACTCATACAACTCATATTTAGCTGCATAACAATACACGCACATGGACTTTAATGGCATCCCAGTCTTAGTCTGTAGGGTTCAATATTTGCTGCTATTACAGCTTCAACTCTTCTGGGAAGGCTGTCCACAAGGTTTAGGAGTGTGTCTATGGGAGTGTTTAACCATTCTTCCAGAAGCGCATTTGAGATGTCAGGCACTGATGTTAGATGAGAAGGCCTGGCTCCCAGTCTCCATTCTTATTCATCCCAAAGGTGTTCTCGAGTTGAGGTCAGGACTCTGTGCAGGCCAGTCAAATTTCTCCACCCCAAACTCGCTGATCCATGTCTTTATGGACCTTGCTTTGGGTACTGGTGCGCTGTCATGTTGGAACAGGAAGGGGCCATCGCTAAACTGTTCCCACAAAGTTGGGAGCATGAAATTGTCCAAAATGTCTTGGTATACTGATGCCTTAAGAGTTCCCTTCACTGGAACTAAGTGGCTAAGCTCAACCCCTGAAAAACAACCCCACACCATAATTCCCCCTCCACCAAACTTTACACTTGGCACAATACAGTCAGACAAGTACTGATCCGGCAAATGCCAAACTCAGACACATCCATCGGATTGCCAGAAAGAGAAGCGTGATTCCTCACTCCAGAGAACATGTCTTCACTGCTCTAGAGTCCATTGTCAGCATGCTTTACACCACTGCAATGGACGCTTTGGATTGCACTTGGTGATGAAAGGCTTGGATGAACCTGCTTGGCAATGGAAACCCATTCCATGATGCTATCTATACACTGTCTGTTGTTGTGCTAATCTGAAGGCCACATGAAGTTTGGAGGTCTTTAGCTATTGACTCTGCAGAGCGACCCGTTATTTCACAAATGTTTGTAGAAGCAGTCTGCATGCCTAGGTGCTTGATTTTATACACCTGTGGCCATGGAGGTGATTGGAACACCTGAATTCAATGATTTGGAGGGGTGTACCAATATTTTTGGCAATATAGTGTATATACCACAATGATTCAACTACAGGACTTATTTGCAAAAGAAAGAAAAGAAATACTGGCGTGATAAAATGGCACTCAATGCAGGTAAAGAGAATAAATGGCTCAACACACAAAGTAGTCTTGTTGAATGTCCTGAAAGACGTGCATTCAATTTTACCATGTATCTATCTTCTAATTTTTCTTCTTCCTCTTTCATTCAGGTCAAAAGCTTTCCAAAACATGAACAATATAATTATAATGGTGATAATACAGTTACACAGAGCACAAAAAAAATAAAAAAAATAGTTGCTCCATTGGAGCGAACACATGATTCACATGGTGGATCACATGCAGCAGATCCCGCACAAGGTGAGGGGATGGGGGATTCAGATTCTTCCCTTTCGGACGTGTCTAGCGTGATTCATTCTCTTCTAATTAACATTTTTTATCTTCACGGGGAGTTCCTCTTTCCCTTCGAGGAAGGGGTCAAGGTATGGAACCATATGTAGTGCAGATACAGAAAGAAAGAACCAATTCAATGTAGCTAATTTGTCCTCGTATGTACTCACGCTGGAGATTCGCTCGAGGTTTGATTTTTTTGTCCTCAACAAAATTCGAATAAATTTGTATTCATTAAAGATCTTCAATTATTTATTCAGAAAATTCTATTTAAACGTTTACACTGATCCCAATTCTTTTGATTGGTCATCTTGTACCACCGCGGAATTCAAGGCCATTAGAGACCTGTCATCCCTATTGGAGGAGAACGTACCAATGGATTTTAATGACCAAATCGATTTTGGATTAGATTTTGCAGAAGGTTGAGGAGGCTACAAATACTCTGATATCTTCCTTCAAAAAGCCATCAAACAGATTTCCACCTCCTAGCACTATACCGCATAGGGTAAATGGATGGTTTAATTTCCTTAGTTTATATTTATATTAAATATTTATGTTTAATCTTAATAACTTCTACTTTTGACAACAATGTTATAGAACAAAGAGAAAGGTATAATGATATAATTTAATATTAAATTTTATTTTGTTTTACACATAGTATTGGCAGCTGAACAGGTCCCATCTGCCCTGCCTGGAGTGGCTCTTTTTGGCTCCCTGGGGGTTGGGTGACGAACTGTGGGGTAAGTGAGGGTTTACAGGCCAACTCTCTAATGACCTTGCTTGGTTTCTGGTAATTTATTACAGTCTTGGAGTTGAATCATTATGGTATATATGTATTGTGATGCAGCTAAATATGAGTTGTACGAGTACTCTGCTGTTTTTCTCTTTACATTACAGGTACTTTTTGAATAGGCTTCCCTTGATGAAGATTATATCAGGTATTTAATATTGTCTAAAGGTACAGACTGTAAATATTTATGCCAGAGACAAATCAAAGGTTTTATTGTTTCTTTTATAAGTAATTTTTGTATCAATAAAAACATATTTTTTACGTATTCATGGTGTCATGGCTGCATTGAAGTCCCACAGCAGACAATTTTCTAGTTGGCTATAATATAGGGACATAGCAGCCCTAGATCCAGGATGGGATCATTTCTATCTTTGTAACAGGAAATGATGTAGCAGTCCCAGTACTGGGCACTAGGGGGAAAAGGATTAATCATAGTCTCATCTGTAAATTTCCCTGAATGGTATAATGATATAGCCAGCACCTGGCTCAAAAATATAAAAAAAAGGTTGCTAATATAGCTAGTAATATATTTTTAATGTATTATTGACATTTTGAAAACGTGTATTCATTATATGGTGCAGAAGTTTAAATTCCAATACATTTGTCATTTTCAACACACCTAGTAAAGTAAAGACTTACAGAAGTTTAAATTCTAATATATTTTGCAGTTTCAATGCAAAACTGCTGAGAATGAAGGGTATTATTTATATGAATATTGTGAATACACTATATTGCCAAAAGTATTGGGGAGCCTGCCTTTACATGCACATGAACTTTAATGGCATCCCAGTCTTAGTCTGTTGGGTTCAATATTGAGTTGGCCCACTCTTTGCAGCTATAATAGCTTCAACTCTTCTGGGAAGGCTGTCCACAAGTTTTAGGAGTGTGTCTATGGGAATGTTTGACCATTCTTCCAGAAGCACATTTGTGAGACCAGGCACTGATGTCGGACGAGAAAGGCCTGGCTTGCAGTCTCCACTCTAATTCATCCCGAAGTTGTTCTATCGGGTTGAGGTCAGGACTAGTCAAGTTCCTCTACCCCAAACTCACTCATCCATGTCTTTATGGACTTTGCTTTGTGCGCAGTCATGTTGGAACAGGAAGGGGGTTTTTCCCGATTTCACGGATGGATTTATTGCACAGGTGGCAACCTATCAGAGTACGACGCTTGAATAACTGAGCTCCTGAGAGCAACCCATTCTTTCACAAATGTTTTTAGAAGCAGTCTGCATGCCTACATGCTTGATTAGAAACACCTGTGGCCATGGAGGTGATTGGAACACCTGAATCCAATGATTTGAAGGGGTGTTGCAATACTTATGTCAATATAGTGTATATACAGTATAAAGCAAACAATTGAAGATAAAAAAAATTAGGAAATAATGGAATTGTTTTGTTTAGAAAAACTGAATCAAACATTTTTACTCAAAGTATGCACATTTTTTACACTTGTAAGCCAAACACACTTGTGGCATTCTTTCTACAATGCTAACCTAATATTAACAAGAATGAATGGCCAACTATACATGTATAAGTGCCTATAGTTATAATGATTAAAAACAAAATGAACCATGGAGGTTACAGCATTTCATTTTAACAGTTACTATACTAGCCATATTTCAGGTTAATATAAAACTGAGTAATAAAAATCATATAAATAATATCATTACAAATTACAAGGTTAAAACATTAAGTGATTTTGCGATTTAATCTTACTAACTAGTAATAGATTTTGCTAAAAATAAAAAGCATGAAGGAATTGTATAGCTAATTTGTATAATGTCTTGTGTAAAAGGAATAAAAAATGGTTTATATATAGCATTAACCGTAGCCTAATAAATAGAATTTAAACAATTATTAAATAAAACCTTGTATAACTTGAAGAACAAAATTGATTGATTGGTAGCATGTCTTATTCATAATAATGCATCATAATGTAATGTGCTAATAAAAAATTTGCAATACCATATTATATTATGTTGGACTCAGAGCATTAAATTGCAGCAACCAATTTCTGAAGCCTTCTTTTTAACTTAAGCATAATTTATACTTGGCTTTTGTCACTATATTTCCATCTTTATTCCTCCCTCTTCCTATCTTTATCCCCTCATTCTCCATATTCATTTCCTTTTTGTATGCAAGGCCAGATTTATGCAATATAGGCTGTGGCTGCAGGATAGGTAGGGGCAGCACATCACCATTGGTAGGGGCAGGACACTACATACAAAGATCATGCTGCCTGGGCCATATGCCTAGATCTAATTTTCTATCACAACAGGGAGACAGTTTTTCCTACTCTTTTATTCTTATGTTCAAAGTCTGGACAAAGCATTTCTTTGCACCTATCCACCACCAGACTTGAAATATGTTCTGTGACCATGACATCTAGCTAGTGTATGGATCTGCTTCTCTCTCTGCTGTCTGTATTTGTAAGTAGCTGTTGCTTGTAATTACCATAGAGTTAGTTGGTACTAGACAAGCATCAGGCCATGACCATTACAACCTTGGCAGACTGACGACACCAGAAATCTTAAACAACATAGTCGTGCGCTGGAGCGATTGTGGCGTAAAACCAAATCTCAACAAGCATTCACCCTATATAAATCTGCTGCTCTCTTAACATACAAGTCCTCCCTTCATGCTGCCAAACTAGCCTACATTGTCACTCTCATTAATACCTTGTCATATAGTCCTCGTCGTCTCTTCTCTACTTTTAACTCTCTACTTTCTTCACCCCCACCCAGTACCTCACTCACTGCTCACGAGATTGCAAATCATTTCAAAAACAAGATTGACGCAATTCGTAGGGGCATTGCCACTGCACAGAGATCCATCCCACTTAGCATACCTTATACTAAACCTCCCTCAACACTTTCCTCTTTTGATCTTGCCACTACCGAAGAGGTCACTAAGGTTTTTGTCAGAAGCCCGTCTTACCACCTGCCCCCTGGATTCTGTCCCCTCACAACTACTACGGTCACCCTCTTCTTCCATCCTATGCTCACTGACATCTTCAATCTTTCCCTCTCTACTGGTGCCTTCCCCTCCCCTCTAAAGCATGCACACATCACTCCCATACTTAAAAAGCCCTCCCTGGACCCCACCAACCTGAACAACTTAAGACCCATCTCCCTGCTGCCATTTACCTCTAAACTCCTAGAACGCTTAGTCTACAATTGTCTGAGCTCCCACCTCACTGACAACAACCTTCTTGACCCTTTACAGTCTGGCTTTCGCTCACTACACTCCACTGAAACGGCCCTACTAAAACTCACTAATGATCTACTAACTGCTAAAACCAATGGCCACTACTCCGTACTCTTACTTGACCTCTCTGCGGCTTTTGATACAGTTGACCATCCCCTCCTCCTCAAAAAACTCCACTCTCTTGGCCTCAGAGACTCTGCTCTCTCCTGGTTCTCCTCCTACCTATTGCAGCGCTCCTTCAGTGTTACCTATAATGCTGCCTCCTCCTCTTCATTCCCTCTTTCTGTAGGAGTCCCTCAAGGTTCTGTCCTTGGACCCCTTCTCTTCTCCATCTACACCGCCTCCCTTGGTCACTTGATAAACTCCCATGGCTTTAAGTACCTCTCTATGCTGATGACACACAAATCTATCTTTCTACCACTCACATCACTCCTTCAGTCTACTCTCGCATCACTAACCTACTAAGTGACATATTGGCATGGATGTCACTCCACTTCCTCAAACTCAATCTTTCCAAAACTGAGCTCTTAGTATTCCCCCCAGCTCGTGCCCCCTCCCCTGACTTCTCCATCAAGATCAATAACAAAATCATCAGTCCCTCCCCTCATGCCAGGGTACTAGGTGTAATCCTAGACTCCCATCTATCCTTTCAGCCCCAAATCCAATCACTGTCCAAATCTTGTAGACTTCACCTCCGCAACATCTCCAAGATACACCCGTTCCTAACCTCGAAAACCACTAAGCAACTTATCCACTCCCTTGTTATATCTCGCCTTGACTATTGTAACTCCCTCCTCATTGGCCTACCTCATCGAAGGCTATCCCCTCTTCAGTCTATTATGAATGCTGCTGCCAGAATCATCTACCTTACTAACAGTTCTGTATCTGCCACCCCTCTCTGCCAATCCCTCCACTGGCTTCCCATTGCCCAACAGATAAAATTCAAAACACTAACAATAACGTATAAATCCATTTAGAACTCTGCCCCAAATTACATCACCGATCTTGTCTCTAAATATCACCCAAACCGTACTCTCCACTCCTCGCAAGACCTCCTACTCTCTAGCTTCCTTGTCTCCTCCTCCCATGTTTCTCCAGAGCTTCCCCCATTCTCTGGAACTCTCTACCCCAATTTATCAGACTATCGCCTAATCTGCTCACTTTTAGGCGATCTCTGAAAACCTATCTCTTCAGGGAAGCCTATCCTGCCCTCAGCTAATACTGGAATCTTCTACTCTTCCAACCAGTCCATCCCCCACAGTTACTACCTTTTGTACCACTAGCCCCTCCCTTCTAGATTGTAAGCTCCAAGGAGCAGGGCCCTGAAATCCCTCTTGTATTGAACTGTATTTTTGCTGTATTGTCTCCCGTTATATTGTAAAGCGTTGAGCAAACTGTTGGCGCTATATAAATCCTGTATAATAATAATAATAGACTAGTACTTCCTGTCCCCTGCTAGCTGGATCAGAAACCCTACTTAGACGACTTGATGTTTTAAAAAGGGGAGTTTCCAGGAAGTAGAGACAGAATTAAACACATGACCATCCATGCAGGAGCTGCTGTATTTTATCTCGGCCAGGAACAGGGATTATTAGACAAGTGTTCCTATATTTAACAGTTTACTATTTGTGCCTATAGCTTAGGGGTGTATATATGTATATATTTAAAGATTGGTAACAGAGGTATATCTGTCCCCTTGTTGTTATCTCATATATACTATACCAGATAGTTCGGTCTGTGACACAATGTGCATGTGTAGTGGTCACCTTGCTGTATGTTAATAGGTAAACCTGTTTACTGCAGTAGAGTTTATATGCAGCCCATGTTATACACATGCCCTCCCGATTTACCCCCCTTCCTGACCAGGCTATTTTTTGTGATACGGCTCAGCGTTACTTTAAATGACAATTGCGCAGTCATGCAACGCTGCACCCAAATTAAATTTATGTCCTTTTTTTTCCAACAAATAGAGTTTTCTGTTGATGGTATTTGATCATCTCTGCATTTTTTATTTTTTGCGCTATAAACAAAAAAATACCGACAATTTTGAAAGAAACAATATTTTCAACATTTTCTAATAGACATATCCAGTGAAAAAATTTTAAAAAATCTAATTTTGTAATAAATTTAGGCCAAAATGTATTCTGCTACATGTCTTTGCTAAAAAATAAATCCCAATACGTGTAGATTAATTGGTTTACGTGAAAGTTATACAGTTGTGTCCAAAATTATTCAACCCCCACTGAAATTGAGTGTTTTGGCCAGTTTGACATTGCTTTTGATCATTCAGTCATCTTGCTTACATTTACATTAAAGAGGCACTTGTAGGTGAGACAAATATAACATAACAGTTATAATGAAATAACCACAAATGTCTTTTCTGTGCTCACAGCATTATCAGTTTTATTCAACCCCCAAGTGACATTCAATCTTAGTACTTAGTACAGCATCCTTTTACAGTTATAACAGCTTTTAAACGTGAAGCATAGCTTGACACAAGTGTCTTGCAGCGATCTACGGGTATCTTCGCCCATTCTTCATGGGCAAAGGCCTCCAGTTCAGTCACATTCTTAGGCTTGCGCACTGCAACTGCTTTCTTTAAGTCCCACCAGAGGTTCTCAATCGGATTTAAGTCTGGTGACTGCGATGGCCACTCCAAAATGTTCCAGCCTTTCCTCTGCAACCATGCTCTAGTGGACTTGGAGGTATGCTTGGGATCATTGTCCTGTTGAAAGGTCCAACGTCTCCCAAGCCTCAGGTGTGTGACGGACTGCATCACGTTTCCATCCAATATCTCCTGGTACTGAAGAGAATTCATGGTACCTTGCACACGCTGAAGCTTCCCTGTACCTGCAGAAGCAAAACAGCCCCAAAGCATGATTGACCCTCCACCATGCTTCACAGTAGGCAAGGTGTTCTTTTCATCATAGGCCTTGTTCTTCCTCCTCCAAACATAGCGTTGATCCATGGGCCCAAACAGTTCTAATTTTGTTTCATCAGTCCACAGAACACTATCCCACAACTTTTGTGGTTTGTCCACATGGCTTTTGGCATACTGCAGTCGACTCTTCTTATTCTTTGGAGACAGCAAGGGGGTACGCCTGGGAGTTCTGGCACGGAGGCCTTCATTACGCAGTGTGCGTCTTATTGTCTGGGCTGAAACTTCTGTACCCACATCTGACAAATCTTTTCTCAGTTCCTCAGCAGTCACACGGGGACTTCTCTCCACTCTACGCTTCAGGTAGCGCACAGCAGTCGAAGTCAGCATCTTCTTTCTGCCACGACCAGGTAGCGTTTCAACAGTGCCCTTTGCCTTGAATTTGCGAATGATGCTTCCTAAGGTGTCTCTTGGTATGTTTAACATCTTTGCAATCTTCTTATAGCCATTGCCCTTCCTGTGAAGAGAAATCACCTCTTCTCTTGTCTTCCTGGACCATTCTCTTGCCTTCACCATGTTTGTAACCACACCAGTAAATGTCTAGAAGGAGCTGAGTATCACAGTCATTTTAAAGCTGCCTAATTGGTGCTTATTATGCTTGATTGCTGCTCGGTGACATCCACAGGTGTTTTCAATACCTGATGGAAAGCACCTGTATGAACCTCTGTTCTTCAGAGTGGTAGTCTTTAAGGGGTTGAATAATTGTGGCAATGAAGAAACCACATAAGAACCATTTACTACTGTATTACATAAACAATTGATGTCATTTTAGTTGCATTTGGGTAGTTACAACGTCCTTGTAGGATTTGATTCTGAATACAATTCCAAATGTACACTATAGTCCCTAAACCCCTTTACAGCATTGGGGGTTGAATAATTTTGGACACAACTGTAGCTTCTACAAATAGTGATATATATGCTGGAATTTTTTATTTAATTTTTTCAACTAGTAATGGTGGCGATCAGCGACTTATAGCAGGTTTGCGGTGGACATTCTGACACTGGGGGAACTGACATCCCCTGTGACAGCAATACAGTGATCAGTGCTAATAAAAAGCACTGACACTGTACTAATGACATTGGGCAGGAAGGCGTAAACATATGGGGCGATCAAAGGGTTAACTGTGTGTGTGTGCTTTACACTGTAAGCACACTGATTTGCATGGCTCTGTAGAACCATACAAAGCAGAGTACAGGAGTACAGAGTACAGGAGAGAGATCTGTGTTGTTTACATACAGGTCTCTCCCCCTTCAGTGATACTTGTCGATTGCCGGGTGCTGAATCACTGGCCGGGACCTGGTGATCGAAAATCAAGGCCACAAATGGCAGCACGGGTGGGTGGCACGTGTACGCCCCCTACCCGAAAATGCAAAATTATGTATATTTATATATATATATATATATATATATATATGTGATTTTGTGCAGGGAGTCTGCCCTATAGCAGTATTTCTGCTATAGGGCACACTTAAAGCGGTTATTCTAGTTAACTCTTTTTGATCTAGGACTGTTTAGCTAGTTTTAGCACAGGACTCAATAACCTATAGATAGGTGCAGTCTATCCCACCTCTGTAGGTGGCACTGTGTTGCTGGCCCCTGTACAGCGGGAATGGAGGATGAGAAGAACTGTGTTCTTCTGGAGCCCCTTAATAGGTGTTATTAGGAGAGCAGCTGTCCTATTGGATGGTGGAACACTGGATGACGTCTGTGGCCATCTTTAGTGAGCAAAATGTTAATAAATAGCACTGTCTCACTGCAGTTGGGCGCATTTGTGAAATGGGTAGGGTAGGGGCAGGATTCACACATGAGAGGGGCAGTGCATTTAGCTTTAGCTGGAGGCTAGGAACACTGCTGCTGGCTCTGCTATCGTGGGACATTAGAGCTGGGACAATGAACTTTCTGTTAGTCTTCGAATGCCTACACCATTGCTCTGCCTATCAGCCACACTCTTCACTGAATTGCTTTCCTGGTAACCTAAGCATTGTTAAAGTAAAACACCAAGTTCTAGAACTGTGCTAAAGTAGCGCTAACTCTGTCGCAAGCTTTTATACTTGAATTACCTGCATTGCAAAGACTCTGATGCCATATTGTTTGGGATTGGTAAGCAAGCACTTTTATGCGTTTCACAGTGTGTATTCATTACTGCTATTTTACCAAATATTAACGGTGCTAATTTCTTTTGATCTCTGTGTGCCTGTAAGCGCCATCTTGAGTAGCCATCAACTGGCCCCACCCACAAACTAGCATAGGCTAGGGCAAGACTATTAAGTAGGCTTATTAGGTAGTTACAGATCTGGTTGCATGGCAGATTAGAAATTACTAGGGACTAAGACACAGAGTAGATAGGCTGACTTTGTATCATTCAGTATCATACCATGGTTTCTGCTGGTGAGAAGCTGCGTTCCAGGCCTTTTGGAGAACAGTTAAAGGATCTTCCCATCATCGTTGATCTTGCCCTCAGATCTTTAGCATCAAGACACATCAGGCAAATGGACTTTGCTGCACTGCAAATGGACTTTGCTGCACAATTCATCTGAAGGTATCCTTATTAATAACTATATACAGTGTATGTATACACATATATTTCTACTATTGGTTGAACTAGATGGACTAGTGTATTTTTCCAATCTGATGAATGATGTAAGTATATGTATTCCCAGGTACAGTATATGTGCACAATTCTACCAGGACTCCTGTTGGGCTCTTTACTGATATTTCCTGGTTGTACATTGGATTTATGTACTATAATTTGTCTCTTAATATATTAAGCTTGTATTATTTCCATACTGGAGTGCATCTGTATACTTATGGTTAATGTTATGTGCTGGCTGCAGTAGTTCCTGTGTGCCCAATTACGGATAATGTCTTAAGGCATTCACTTCCGCTTTATGTACAGCTGATCTAAAATCAGTTTGCATACCATGAACAGTGGCTACAATATTACTGAACCTGCTTTTCAACAAAGTAGTCTGTTATCTGACCTTTCTGAAGGTAATAGCAGAGAAATAAAATGTCATTTCTCCTTCCCTTTACCTGGGTAGTAGGCCAGACAAGGAAATGTTGCATAATTGAATTGCTTTTTCATGCAGAGTGAGCTCTGGGTCCCTTGTACCCTCTGCTGCAGGTATAGTGTATATACTGTGGAAAGTGTGTTGGAAGTACTCATGGGACCAGGGTGTAATACTGATTCAAGGGAGCTCTCCTAACATTGTGAGTGGAGGGGTGAGTGGGAAGCCTATTTACAGATGGATGTGCTGTCTCTGTAGGTCTCTGCCTTCTCTAAGTGCTAGCTGGCTCCTTGGTTTGTCAAACTGGGATTTGTTACCATGAAGTGTTGCACCACCATCTTGATTTTGTTAGTCCGCCATCTCATCACCTTCTTTATTCCTACTTGCCATAAGAGCTGGGAAATTAAACAGTAATAAGGAGAATGAAGACTACCAAACAGTATATGAGCGTCCAGGGAAGAAGCTTTGACAGGAAATCTGCAGGATAAAATTAGATAGAATAGTATTGCGCTACTCATACAATGCAATAATAATATATAAATCAATAAATATATAAGCAGTGCCTGAATGAAAATGAAAGTCTTTCAGTACTCAATCCGCCCAAAGGCAATAATCTATTGTGCTTCCATTCATAGTTCTCCACCGCAAAAATGAACTCAGTGCCTCTCCACCTGAAATAGGATGGCCGCTCACCTCAAATAGTGCACCTATAAATCGACATAGGTCTAACAAGCATGATCATTCCATAACTAGACTCCAGATGGCAGCAAAGGTTATACATTTACAGGGATGGAAATAAACTATCACCCACAGGAAACTCTTCACAACTCACCCTCCTGCAACTTCCCTCACGTCTCTGCTCTCTACTCCCCGAGAATAGAGTATACCCAGTACTTCCTGCAAACTTAGTTTTCTTCTGAGTTGTGCATTTCAACAGCATCCTAAGGGCTGTGCATTCTAACCATTGTCTTCTGCATGCGGGAACCATCGGTTTGCAGGAAGTAAACCGATATATAGGCCCTTTATTTGAGGCGAGTGGTCATCCTATTTCAGGTGCAGGGGCACTGAATTCATTTTTGCGGTGGAGCACTATCAGTGGAAGCACAAGAATTTATTTTGCTATGGAGCACTATCTGTGGAAGCATAAGAGTTTATTGCCTTTGGTCGAATTGAGCACTGAAAGACTTTCACGTTCACTTAGGCACTGTTTATATATTTATTGATTTATATATTATTATTGTATGAGTAGAGCAACACTATTCCATCTAACTTTATTTCAGTTAGTGTAGTATCACTTTTAAGTGTTTTTGCAGCAACTCATTTTACACTTTTATATTTTATATTTTTTTTGTGGTAGTGCACATTATACATTTTATAATTATTAAATATGCAGGATATTTAGCAGGAGCTGAGAAATCTTTGCTCTCCCATATGAAGCTGCAGGTCATATCTCCGCCTACAAATCATTATGACAGAACATGTTTTGATTTTAATAGGTAGGGAGATAAATGGATCAAAGAGGTTACTCTTTGTGCTTAAGTAAGTGCAAACAGTAATGTACAAAGAAACAAGATTTTACATAGTTAATCTGGCTGAAAAAAGACAAAAGTCCATCCAGTTCAACCATTAAAAAAAGTTATAATTCTACACACACAGTTGATCCAGAGGAAGGCAAAAAATAAAACCCAGCAAAGCATAATCCAATTTGCTCCTGCAGGTAAAAAGAATTCCTCCCTGCTCCCCTGAGAGGCAATCGGATATTCCCTGGATCAACTTTACCTATAAATGTTAGTATCCAGTTATATTCTGTGTATCTAAGAAAGAATCGAGGCCTTTTTTAAAGCAATCCACTGAGCTGGCCAGAACCAACTCTTGAAGGAGTCTATTCCACATTTTCACAGCTCTCATTGTGAAGAAAGCTTTCTGTGTTTGGAGATTAAATTTCTTTTCCTCCAGATGTAAAGAGTGTCCCCTTGTCCTCTGTGATGACCTCAGGGTGAATAGCTCTACACCGAGTTCACTATATGAACCACTGATGTATTTATACATGTTGATCATATCCCCCCTAATCTCCTCTTCTCAAGAGAGAATACATTCAGTTCCTCTAATCTTTCCTCATAGCTGAGCTCCTCCATGCCTCGTATCAGTTTGGTTGCCCTTATTTGTACTTTCTCCAGTTCCCATATGTTCTTTTTGTGAAATTGGCACCCAAAACTGAACTGCATATTCCAGATGAGATCTTACTAATGACTTGGCATTGCATGTCATTATTAAGCTTGTGATCTACCAGAACTCCCAGATCCGTCTCCACCATTGATTCTCCCAGTTGTTCTCCCCCTAGTATGTATGATGCATGCATATTCTTCACCCCCAAATGTTAAATTAGCAGGTCTATAATTACTTGGTAAAGATTTTGACCCCTTTTTAAATATTGGCACCACATTGGCCTTACACCAATTCAGTGGTACTATACCAGTCACTAAAAATTAGAAACAGTGGCTTTGAAATGACAGAGCTCAATTCTTTAAGGACCTGTGGGATTATGCCATCCGATTCAGGTGCTTTATGCACTTTTATTCTGTCTAAATATTTTTGGATCATATCAATTGTGAGCCAATGTGGATCATTTTGTCAATACCATCCAAAAGAACAAACGAAACCAGCACTCAAATCTTCATGCAGACTAGAAGGAATTCTGAATGTAAACTTTGAGGTGCAGCCCTTCAGAGTTTGGGAAATCTAGGTACTGGTAAACAAAAGCAAACAAGGGCGCACTCTCATCATGCATTACCATGGTACACCACGTATTTATTAAAGGAAATAAAAACAGAGCAGGTAGTCCGTAAAGACAGTTCAATGAAATAATGCACCCTTGATGGGATAAGCTAACGCGTTTCGGGAAACAAACTCTCTTCTTCAGAGCCCTGAAGAAGCCTCTCTGAAGAAGAGAGTTTGTCTCCCGAAACACGTTAGCCTATCCCATCAAGGGTGCATTATTCCATTGGACTGTCTTTACGGACTACCTGCTCTGTTTTTATTTCCTTTTGGTTTGTGAGTATATACCTAATAATTTTTTTAATAAATATGTGGTGTACCATGGTAATGCACGATGAGAGTGAGCCCCTGTTTGCTTTTGTTTACCTGTGTCAATACCATACCCATTATGGACATCTTCAATGCATTCAAGCATAACGCTAAAATTATTCACAGTAAGTATAAGGAGGAAATAAAGACAGTTCTTTAAAATATGAAACTCCTGAGTATGGGAGAAGATGTGACATTCACTACGCAGTGCCCTAGTGACCAATCACCAAACTTGAGGGGTGCCACGGAAATTGCTTACTGTGAGAACACTTTAACCACTTGCCCTCCTGAGCATTTACCCCCTTTCCTGACCAGGCCGTTTTTTGCTTTACTTTAACTGACAAATGCGCGGTCATGCAATGCTGCACCCAAATTAAATTTATGTCCTTTTTTTCCCCTCAAATTGAGCTTTCTTTTGGTAATATTTGTGCCATGGTGGTTTTTATTTTTTTGCATTATAAAAAAAATCAAAATTTTGAGAAAAAAAACTATATTTTTGACTTTTTGATATTAAATATGTCCAGTAAAAAAATTAAAAAATAAAATTTCCTCATGGATTTTGGCCAAAATGTGTTCTGCTACATGTCTTTGCTAAAAAAGTTCCCAATACGTGTAAATTAAATGGTTTACGTGAAAGTTTTAGCGTTTACAAATGGCGGTATTGATACTGGAATTTTTATTTATTTTGTAAATTTTTATCAGTAATGGCGGCGATCAACGACTTATTGTGGGACTGTGGCGGGCATTCTGACACTTGGGGGAACTGACTTGGTGTCACTGCCCAACAGCATATCGTGTACACTCTACTCAGAAGTGAAAACACAGCAAAAAAAAAAATATAAATAATAAATAAATCAACGTATAAATTATACACCCAGGGGGTGTGGCTTGGCGCCGAGCGGAATGGCCGCTTAATATAGGAGCTCCCGCCGGCCGGATCGGACTGCCAAACATAGTGGACGGGAGAGGTAAGACAGACCCCTCACATTATGGGGAAACACGACCGGACGCTCTCCGGCACCCGATCGCGGTCCCCAAGGGGCCCCAAGCCAGCAGGGAGACACATTAAGGAGCTCTTTAGCTCCCAGGCACAGAGAGCAGGGCCGCAGCCACCTCCCTCTCTCTCTCAATCCCCCTCTCCCCCTCCCTCTGCAGCCTCAGCCTCTGACACAGGCTGCTCTTCCTGATATAAAGGTCTCCTTGGCCACTACCGTGACCACTGCCCTTAATGATTTATGGGAAGACATCCGCGCAATGGGCTCAAGACTGGATCAGGTAGAAACGGTCTCCAGTAGCAACAAGAATGCTATACTCCACTTACAGCGACAGTCAGGGGTCCACACTGCGACTATCCGAGAGTTCTACAGGCATATTGAAGACTTAGATAACCGTGGCCGTAGACATAACATTAGACTCCGTGGTGTACCAGAATCTGTGGAAAACCCTGATATACCTAAGGCAGTGACAACCATCTTTAATGACCTTCTGGGTTGCCCGCCGGCGACCCCTATTGAGATCGAGCGTGCACACAGAGCAAGTCGGCCCAGGGGGAGGGATGCGGATCCACCCAGAGATGTCATTTGCTGCATTGTTAACTTCCCGCTCAAGGAAGATATACTTCGATGTGGACTGTCCCTTTGACTCCTCCAAGACCTCCCATTGGAGGCGCGGTGGCCACTTCTAGCCCATCGGCCTCCCCCGCGCACAGAAAGCAACGGAATGAGCCTTAAACGGCTCCCGCTCCCCTTTCATCGGTGCCACTTCTGTGTAATTTTTCTCAGCTGCCTGTGGTTAATTATACTTCTTCTGTTTTTCCCATGGCCTTCCCTAAGGAGCCCCGAATGCCTCATCTCTCACAACCTGTTTTGCGCTGGACTCCCTTCCCAGTTGACACGTCATTTGTTAGCTTTTTGGGGAATCTACACCTCTGGACTCTGACCAGCACCCACTAAGGGAAAGACGCCCTGGGGGTGTCTCCACTGTACCCCTGCCTCATTGGCTCCAAGACCTGCTGCGAGTGATAGTCGGTTGCTCCGGTGTGGATTTCTTGACCCCCGGCTCACTCTCTACTGCTGAGATTTAGCTCCCCGGATCCCCCAGCTGAACTTCTGTCCCCTCCTCATCTGGAACCTGCCCAGTGAACTGGTCGCTCACGTATCCGACTTAGTGGTCAGCTTCCGGATCGTCCGCCCTCCTTTTGCTGCATCCTCTTTGTACCCAAGGGACCTCATCCTGCCTCATTGTCTGACGCTCTGTTATCTTTGAAGCGGCTCCCAGCTGAACTCAGCCTCTCCCTGGCGTTCTGTGACCGGCTATATCCAGTTGACTTTTTCAGTGGGGGCGCAAGAGGGCTGAGTATTGTATACACTGTAATTGGAACTGTGGAGGTGGGCTGATGTCGTGATGGGGGGTGGGTTTGGGGGTGGGTGTGTTGGGGGGAGTTTGGGGGGTGGCTCCTGGGGTTACTGCTTCTTGCCTGTGGTTAGATGAACGAGCATCCCCTTCCCTGCTTCCTATAGGGTTGTCCCGCCTGGCCTTGCCTTCTTCTCACTGGGTTATTCCCGTTTCATGCTCTTGCTGTCAAGCTGCTTCTAGGGATAATAGCATGGGCGGGGCCTCCTTGAGGTCCATTTCCCCTCTGCTCTTAGGATCTTAGTGGCCGTGCGGTTGTGGGGGAGGTGATGCTCGTCCCTTTTGTGATGATGGGGGCATTGATTATATTACTTATATACACTCGCAGTATAGGGTCAGTGCTTTGTTTAGTACCGGCTTCACCGGTGCTGATCCTGGGATGTTTAGTCTGTATTTGCTAACCACTTGGGGCTCCATTGTGTTTCTAATTGTTAATGCCTTGATTTTCATTTGTTTTGCCTCTGCTAACCCGTTGATAACTTTGTTTTTTGTTAAGGAGATGCTTGCAATACTCGTCTTGGCCCTCCACTCTCCCACATTTGTCTTCCCTCGTTTCAGGTCTTGCGACCGTCTCCGCATACTCCAACCCTTCTCTTATATATGTGTCCTAGAGTTAACCAGACACTCGGGCTTGGATAGCGTAGGGACAGTTTTTGACCTGATTTACACCTCTCAGAATATATTCCTGTCCCAGCCTGCGCTTTAGTGCCCCACACATGGCCTACACTTTGCCACTTCATGGAGTTGGTATGAGACCCTTCCTACACACGTTTTTTCTAGAACCTCCTAAACCTTATGTCACTACCGAACTCCTCCCTCCTCTTAACATAACTTCTCACCTGATTACATATTTTGGCGTGGCCACCGGCCGGCGGTGGCGTTTATTCTCATCTCGGCGTCCTCCTCGTTCCCCACACAGTGGGCTCTGTGAGCTCCTACTGATTGTCTGTACGGCGCGTTTTACTATATCGTTTGTTTCCATTACTCGCCTCTCTTTCTTTTCTTTCTCTTTCCACCTCCTTCATATTTTCTCTCCTAGTCATCTCTTTTTTTTTTTTTTTTCTCTCTCTCTCTCTTCCTGTTGCCCCCCTTCTTTTCTGGGTTTTTTTTTTCTCACAGGGAACAGCAAGTCTCTTCCTCAAGCCGTTTATCTTTTCCACTTCTTCTTATCCTACTCCCCCCCCCTTTTTTTTTTCTCTTCTCCCCCCCCCTTTTTTTTTTTCCCTTTTATCCCTTTCCCCCCTTATCCCTAGTGCATTTTACTGACGGGTTATCATGTCGGCCTCCACCTCAGTCTCAGGACCATTGTCCTTGAAATGCCTATCACTCAATGCCAAGGGCCTGAACGTGCCCGAGAAGCGTTCCATGTTGCTCTCCTACATGCGTAAACAAAAAGCGGATGTGGTCTTCCTCCAAGAGACGCACTTTCGCCAGGATTCTATCCCCAAACTTTTCAATTTCCATTTCCCTACAGTTCTCCATGCTGCTAACCCTCTAGCCAAATCAAAGGGCGTTGCCATATTACTCGCTAGACATTGTCCTCTCTGTGTCGGACTCCCTTGTTGATCCAGAAGGCAGATACCTGTTTGTAAAGGGTTTTTGTGCTAAGTGACCTGTTACACTGGCCAATGTTTATGCTCCTAACACCAAGCAGGTTTCTTTCATGCGCTCAATTACCACCGCCCTGGCTGGGTTCCAATCGGGAATGTTGATTTTAGGGGGTGACTTGAATATCCCACTAAGCCCACTGTTAGACTCCTCTTCAGGTAGCTCCTTTCTGCCGTTCAAGGCCCTTAAACAAATACGCACACAACTACAGCATCTACAATTGCATGACTCCTGGAGAACCCTTCACCCTTCTGTGAAAGACTACACATTTTACTCTGCTCCCCATAATAAATATTCCAGGGTAGATTATTTCTTCCTGTCGCAATCGGATCTTCCAGTCCTCCATGCTGCTTCGATAAAACCAATGGTTCTTTCCGACCATCACCCCATCACCATGACCTTGCGGTTCCCTGATGTGTTCATTCGCTCGAAATTCTGGTGCCTGGATGCTTCCCTTCTTGCAGATTCCGCTATTTTACAGGAGATACGCTCCAATCTGACGGAATATTTTTCCCTAAATTCCTCTCCTGATATCTCCCCCCTTACGCTGTGGGAAGCCCACGAGTGTGTTATCCGTGGCTTCCTCATTGCAGCGGCGACAAAGCGCAAAAGAGATAGACAAGAACATTTGAAATTCCTCACGGGCAGGATACACTCCTTGGAGAGGGCGCATAAACGGTCTCTGGCCGCGTCGACCTTATCTGAACTAACGAGTCTACGCTCACAACTTCTTACCGAACTGGGCAGGTGGTTAAGAAACAGTACATTCTTTCACAAAAGCTGTACTATGAATTTGCTAATAAGAGTGGGAAGTTTCTCGCCAGAGCTCTCTGTGAGAAAAGATCCAGCATGACGGTGCACAGAATCAGGGGTTCTGATGGCACTATGGCCACATCTAACCCTGACATTGCCACCCACTTCGAACAATTTTACACTTCATTATATAATCTCCCTCCGGAACATCCCCCTCTGCCCACTGACAATTCCAGGGCCTCCCTGATTTCCGAGTTTCTCCGCCTTCACGGCCCGGCGGCCCTCTCGGAGGACTTGGCTGCATCGCTGGAAACAGACCTGACACTGAATGAGTTGCACTGTGCTCTGCAACGGATGAAACCGGGTAAGAGTCCGGGCCCGGACGGCTTTTCGGCGGCCTGTTATAAATCTTTCCTTGACATCCTGGGTACCCCTTTCCTATTGGCATTCAACACTTTCTCTCAAGACCCTCAACCTCAAAATCGACTTCTGGAAGCCCATATCACAGTTATTCCTAAAGGTGACAAGGATGCCACACAGGTTTCTAATTATAGACCCATCTCCCTGCTGAATGTGGACATTAAAATCTTTGCGAAAATCCTTGCCAATCGACTTCTTCCCCTGCTCCCCTCCTTGATCCACTTGGATCAAGTTGGATTTATCCCGGGTAGGGAGGCCAGGGACAATACCATTAAGGCCCTCAACCTCCAACATTGGCTCTGTAAATCTAACTTTCCCGGTTTCTTCCTTTCCCTGGATGCGGAGAATGCCTTTGATAGGATCGCCTGGGACTATCTGAAGAAGTCTTTGGTGCAATTGGGTCTGGGTGAGAAGATGCTCAATTTTATAATGACCCTGTATTCAGGCCCTACTGCGCGTGTCCGGGTCAATGGCCATTTGTCAAACTCTTTCCCTTTGGGCAACGGCACGCGTCAGGGTTGCCCCCTTTCTCCACTCTTGTTCGTCCTTTCCTTGGAGCCCCTTCTACGGAAGTTGCGCTCTAACCCCGACATCAAAGGGATTGCGGTCTCGGATAAGGAATATAAGCTTGCGGCTTACGCGGACGATATTCTTCTTTTCCTTGCCGAGCCGCATATTACTCTGCCGAATTTACTAAAGGACTTTGATTAACTTTTCCAAGTCTTTCGCTCTCAACATCACCATGCCTTCGGAAAGTAGTTTCTGATTGCGAGTCGCGTTTCCCGTTTCATTGGGAAAGGGACTCACTTTCTTATTTAGGTGTACAGCTTACCCGCAACCCCGACGATTTATATGCTAAGAATTTTTTACCCACTCTTCGTTCTCTCCAAGGGGATCTGAATAAATGGCACCGTCCTTGCTTTTCGTGGTTTGGAAGAGCTGCAATAATTAAAATGAACATCCTTCCTCACCTTCTCTACCTCTTTCAAACTCTGCCCATCCACATACCGCTTGCCTTCTTCACATCCTGTAGGAAGCTCTGTTCTCTATTCCTATGGAACCATAAACGCCCGCGCATTGCTTATTCCCAACTGATTCTCCCTAAACTTAATGGTGGTATTAGCCTTCCTGACCTTCACCGTTACTACTTGGCGTGCCATCTCTGCCGTGTAGTGGATTGGCACATCCACTCTGCTTCTAAAGACTGGGTGCAACTAGAACACGCCTTCTCGCCCGCACCCCTGATTTCGATCCCTTGGCTGCCGCTGAAGCATACGTCTCAGGTCCTTCTCACTCACCCTTTGGTAGGCCCTACCCTGAAGGCCTTCCGCAATACCTGGAAATCAGCATCTATTTCTGCGTCTCCGAATTGTCTCACTTCCATCCGACTCAACCCTGACTTCCCCCCTGGAATGCACAAGGACTTCCTATCTGAACATTGGCCGCATGATCAAATTTTGGCCAAACACTTTCTCCACGAAGGCAAGATGAAATCACTCCACGAACTGCGTGAAAGCTTGGGTACCCGCGATTTTCCTTTCTGGGTTTATTTGCAAATAAGGCATTATCTGCTCTCGCATAAACCTTTCCATGATTGGACCCGCCCTCTCACCCCTTGTGAGGATATTCGCTCGAAAGGAGAACCGCGTAAGCATTTGATTTCAGAAATTTACCCCCTCTTAATTGAGAATAGGGCTATAACTCTCTGCCCTCCTGTCAGGCCTGGAACAGAGATTTGGATGATAATTTGTCGGATTCCGAATAGGCACGTGTATTCAAATATTCTCATAAATGCTCCCTTAACGTCTCGACGCAGGAAAACGGTTACAAATTGGTGTCGAGGTGGTATCGCACCCCTTCACGAATTTCTCATTTTAATCCTTCTTATCCCAATACTTGTTGGAGATGTGGGGCTGCGGACGGATCATTTCTACACATCTGGTGGTCCTGTCCGAGCATTCAACCGTTTTGGCAAGAGGTCCATAGGATTGTAGTATCGGTGACGACCGTGCCTCTGGATCTGTCTCCGGCCCAGTTTCTCCTCCACCACTCCTCCCTTCCAGGGGGACAATATCATAGATCTTTGGCCATGCATATGGTCAACGCGGCCAGACTCTGCCTTCCCGTCCTTTGGGGCTCTTCTCGCCCCCCCCTCTGTTTGTGATTGGCTTGTCCGTGTGGGTAAAATGGCAGACATGGAGGAACTAATTGCGACGGCCCTTGACACTCCCACTAAATTTTCTCACATTTGGGCCTGCTGGATCCATTTCACAACTACTCCTACATACAAGTCTCTTATGGACCATCAGGTCTGACTTGGTCCGGCTTTCCTGCTGATGTTACTTCTTTACAGTAGTTTTTGTGGTAGGCACTGAGACTCTCCTCGACAATGTATCCCTTCCCACGCGACTCTGGCGTGAGCTTAACTCCTATCCCCATACATGATTAACCCCAGATATTGCTGTCATTACTCACCCCATCTGTAGCCCCAACCCCCCCCCCCCCACTATTATTATTTTTTTTTCTTTTCTTTTCTTTCCACCCCCATCCCCCCTCTCTGCTTCTATCTTTTTTCTTTCTACCTCCCTTTCCTCCTTTCTCTTTTCTTCTTGCCTCTCGCTTTGATATGCTACCTGGAACACTAGACATGCCATTCTTTCACTCTCCCCACTTCCATCAACGGCTCCTACCGCAACGTATGCCGGTTTTGTAACTCTCCCCATTGCCATTAGCTTTTGACCGCATCCTACGTTCAGGTGCCATGACCACTCTTCCTATCGCTACAGCCCTGCATGGCGAAGCACAAGCACAGGGGATATGATGCAATTACACCCCGTACTATACTATATTGGCTCCGGTTTGTTGCAAGCATACCCTTATTGTAGTCGGGTTTTGTATCATTGCATTGTCTGTGTTTTCTTGTTTGAGTTACTGCTGTGTCGCTGTAGGTTGTGCCTGCTGTTTCGCTTAGGCACCCTGTACATGTCTTTTGTACCATTATGTTCTTTATTAATAAAGGCTTTCTTTTTGGAAAAAAAAAAATTATACACCCAATCAATATCCGTGAACTCAAATGGTGAATAATCCGTGATCACCTCCAACTAGTGCAAATGAATTTTTACCCTCAGGAAATAATGACAAGCTTTGCAGGATATCCTTGATCAGTTAGTACCACTTTCCAGCTCACTAACACTCCTGTGGTCACTCTTCCATGTTCCTCATAAAGGTAAAATAGGAGACTCAAAAGGTATATATCAAAGTATAAAGACATTTATTCCAAATCTTACATTAAGTTTTGTAGATATCAGCCATTAAAGTC
Source organism: Staurois parvus (assembly GCF_062004578.1). NCBI lineage: Eukaryota > Metazoa > Chordata > Amphibia > Anura > Ranidae > Staurois > Staurois parvus. Next base: position 366,480 of record NW_028318497.1, on the reverse strand, counting down.
CATGAAAATACACTCTAATACATAGTGCAGCCTTAGTGTTATCCTGGTAAAGAAAAACACATGTTCCCACTTTCAAAATGGCCGCGACGGCACTTCCGGTTTCCACGTGAGTGCGTCAGACGTCACGTGTCCCGATGCATTTCGGTGCACTAACAAGGTGTGTTGAGGTCCTACTCAAAATGACACTAAAGTACACCAAGAACTTAGGAGAAAGATGTAAAAGCAAAGCAAAACATTTAGGGATATGATGATGATGATGATTATGCTATTGTAATTCTATATATGAAATGTATGTTTTGCAAACAAAAATTTAACTTGGTGTATTTCCATGACATTTTTTGTAGCGCATTCTAGACCTTCTAATAGAAAAAAGTCCAGCACTGTATGTACACTTGATGACCTTATAATTAAAGATCCATATGGGTCTGTAGGACCTGGCAGACATGAAAGGGGAGATTTACTATAGCTGGTTCACTCAGAATCTCTTGCACCTGTGCATGGTAGCCAATCCGCTTCTAATTTCAGCTCGTTCAATTAAGATTTAGCAATAAAACCTGGAAGCTGATTGGTTTCCATGCAGAAGTGCATGAGATTTTGAGTGATCCAGCTTTAGTAAATAAACCTCAAAGTGTCTGTGTTATGAATAGTCCAGAATAACAGGAGATCAAATTATTCCAGCTATTCAGGCTTACCATATCATAGTAGTAAGTAGTTTACAGTCGCTTGCCTTGCTGGCTGAAATAGTAAATACCGTATGAAATGTTTCTCTGCACTATTTGATACTTATCTGGTTAATAAGACATTTCTTAGTTTTGAACATAAAACAATAACATATATCAAGAAGTAGTACTTATTTAGTAGTAAAGTAGTATTTGCACAGATTAACTATAAACATAAAATAGCAGAAACAATAAATCAAATATTGAAAAAAATCAAATATTTAATTTTTTGTGCATTTTTACCTATTTATTTAAAAGATGTTTGCTTTAAGGGAGAAAAAACCCCAATTAGTGACATCAACAGATGTACAGCTTTCCAAACAGTGGATGTGCATGTTTGAAGGACAATATGTGAGCATTTTCTGTCTGTTAGCCCAAATGAAAAGGTCAGACTGCCCAAGGCTCTGCAGCTTCTGTAGCATCAGCTCAGAGGCCCTAAAGTGAGTCTTGGCTAATGAGGCGTAAAAACTAATCATGGCTACTTCATTGACGAAAAGGAGGAAGATTCATTCCAAAACGTTTGCTCAGCTACATAAGCAAAGCAGCAATGAATCAATGACAGTAATAACTCATAGATGTTGTCACTCTTTACATTATAGATTAACGTCATGTGACCAGTCCATTTAAAAGGTCAGTAAAGCTAAAACAAAAAGTTACCCTAAATAGGAAAGCTGTTAGTATCATTTTAAATGTGTAATAATTTACTCATACCTGCCACACAAATGCATGCCTAGTACCCATTTGTGTTTGCTGTAGCATCCATATCCTTAAAATTACCTTTCAGGTAAGGTCCCTGGGTTATTTTTGTAAATTAGAAGCCTGTGCATTGGGGTCGATAGCAAGGATCCAAACACATACACATTTGTAGATTAAACACTAATCTATTATTTACCTGAGTTATACCAATGTTCACTAACCCCTGGTTCACATATATGTGGCCGTGTGGGCCGCGTTTTGTGTAGACATGAGAGCCCATTCATTTGAATGGACTCCTGTGCCCCGTGACACGCAGGGAAGAAGTCCCCGCACTTCTTCTGAAAACGCAGCCCACACGGGAACCTCGGTTCCCAGTGCGGTTGCGTTTTCCAGTGCGGGCAGCGTGCCATTAGAAATGATGGCACCCGCCTGCAAGTCCGCATTCCTCTGTGCGGGTGGTGCGGCTGTACAGATTTTCGTGCGGATCTGCAGTGGCACCACTTGCACATATGTGAACCAGGGCTTAAAGTTAAAGGTAAAGAAGGTTTGTTTTTGTTGGAACACCTAAACGGCATAAAATCAGTTTAACCACTTGCCCTCTAGAGGATTTACCCCCCTTAATGACCAGGCCTTTTTTTGCTACTCGGCGCTGCACTAATTCAACTGATAATTGTGCGGTCATGCAAACAAAATTTACGTCAATTTTCACAAAATAGAGCTTTCTTTTGGTGGTATTTGATCACCTGTGCGCTTTTTATTTTCCACGCTATAAGCAAAAAAAAGCCGAAAAATTTAGAAGAAAAACAATATCTTTTACTTTCGGCTATAAAAAATATATAGTAAACTCAAAGTTAGTTATAAATTTAGGCCAAAATGTATTCTGCTACATGTTTTTGGTAAAAAAAATCCCAATAAGTGTATATTGATTGCTTTGTGTGAACATTATAGCGTCTACAAACTATGGTGTAGATACTGCAATTTACGCCATTTTTTTTGCTATACAGCGCTGCACTAGTTTAACTGACAATTGCGCTGTCATGCAATATGGTACATAAATTAAATTTATGTCCTTTTTTTCACATAAATAGAGCTTTCTTTTGGTGGTATTTGATCACCTGTGTGCTTTTTACTTTTGGCGCTATAAACAAAAAAAATTTCTCATTCCTGTCATAAAAGAATACCCCAAAAAACTAACACTTCATCATAAATTTAGACCAAAATGTATTCTGCTACTTGTTTTTGGTTAAAAAAATCACAATAAGTGTATATTTATTGCTTTGTGTGAAAGTCTACAAACTATGGTATAGATAATGGAATTTACACAGCTTCTTGAGGTGATAAATACCAGATAGTACAAACACCCCCAAATGACCCCTTTTCGGAAAGTAGACACCCTAAGCTATCTGCTGAGAGGCATATTGAGTCCATGGAAGATTTTTTTCCACAAGTTTCATTTAAATTATGTATTTCTCGCACAAGCCATGGGTATATGTGTAATTACACCCCAAAATACATTCTGCTACTTCTAACGAGTTTGGGGATACCACATATGTGAGACTTTTTGGGAGCCTAGCCACATACAGGAGCCTGAAATCCAATGACCACTTTGAAGACCTGAAGGTGCTTAACTTCCTCATTTCACTTCCTCACTACCTATCACAGTTTTGAAGGCCCTGAAATGCCAGGATAGCACCAAACCCCCCAAATGTCGGACACCCCAAGGCATTTAAAAAGGGACATGGTGAATTTTCAGGTCATTTGGAGGGGTTTGGAGGTATCCTGGCATTTCAGGACCTCCGAAACTGTGATAGGTAGTCAGGAAGTGTAATGAGGAATTAAAGCCCTTTAAAAGCCTGAAGGTGCTTATTGGATTTTGGGGTCCTCTGCTTGGCTAGACTGCCAAAATGTCTCTCACATGTGGTACCCCCATACTCAAGAGAAGTAGCAGAATGTATTTTGGGGAATAATATTACATATACCTATGGCATGTGTGAGCAGTAAATCATTTAAGTGACAATGCTTTAAAACTGTGCATGCCTCGTGCAATAGCGACGAACTGCATACGTTTTTAATATCCATAGGCAACATTTTAAAAGCCTTTACAAACAACCATTTTAGATTTACAGAGGAGGTCTAGTGTTAGAATTACTGCCCTTGATCTGACGTTCGTGGCGATATCTCACATGCATGGTGCAACCGCTGTTTCCATACTGGCACAGGGTCAGCGCTCACTAATGCAGTTACGCACGAGGGGGGTGAGTGTACTTTTTTTCTTTAAGTTATTTTGATTTTTTGTGTAATTTTTACACTGTCCCCTTCTTTTTTTTTTTTTTTTTTTGATCACTTTTAATGTTATCACAGGGAATGCAAATATCCCTATAACTTCAAGGGGGCATTGTCATGTATTTTTTGAGAAATCTGGGTTCTATCAGACTCTAGATATCTCCTCTGCCCTTACATTATCTAATCAAACCAAGATCAGTGTGATCAGATGCTTTCCCAATTTACAAATGGCGCTGTTTATATCCTGAGAAACTGAAGTGATGAAATGCTCGTAGCTTCTGATTTCTTAGGCTATAGAGATGATTGGCACCATTCTGTTCTCCAATCAGCTCTATGGTCATCTGGAAGAAACACTGGCTGCATTCTCAGGTTCCCCAGATGGCACGGGACTACGGGACTACCCAAGAAGGCCATGGAAGGCAGCAGGTGAGGGGGGGGGGGCATCGTCTCCTGCTGCTTGTAAAAGCAGTCCTGCAGCTAATTAGCCACTAGGATTGCTTTAACATGAAAGATGATTGCCAGCTGAAAAAAAATGATACCAGGATGATGCCTGTAGCTGTAGGCATCATCCTGGTATAACCATACAAAGTCCAGTGATGTACCAGTACATCGCTGGTCCTTGGGTATATATGCTATGTTCTTTTTTTTTTTTGTATGCAGCCTGTGGACTGAATGAAAAAAAGATGAAATCTCTGCCAGAAAAGTGTGTGTTATGCCCACCATTAGAATATACTGCCCTGCATCCACCCACTTCTAATGGTGGCCACGCATTAGGTCACATGGTGCCACATGCGCCAGTTCCTAGATTGTACAAATGTCTAAATAGTGGCACGCTTGAATAAAAATTGTCCACATATAAGTGGTATCCCATATAGAAAAAGGATGACACCAAGTCCCAAACTATCTTACCACCTGTGCCGCCCTGTTTCAGTATTTCTGCTATAGGGTGGTCAGGAAGCCGTTACATAAGCGGTTTGTGTTATGGCATTGCATCACTTTAACTGACAATTGCGCGGTCATGCAACACTGTACCAAAATGAAATTTACAACCTTTTTTCCCCATGAATTGGGCTTTCTTTTGATGGTATTTGGTCACCTGTGTGTTTTTCATTTTTTGCGCTATAAAAAAAAGACCGACAATGTTGAGGAAAAAAACAATATTTTGGACTTTTTGCTATAAAATATGTCCAGTAAAAAATTTTTTAAATCAAATGTAAGTGTAAGTTATAGCGTTTACAAATGGTATAGATACTGGATTTTTTTTTTAATACTAATAATAGTGGCGATCAGCAACTTATGGTGGCAATCAGAGACTTATGGCGGCAATCAGCAACTTACGGCGGCAATCAGCAACTTATGGTGGTGATGAGCGACTTATGGTGGGACTGCGGCGAACATTCTGACACTGGGGGGAACTGACTTGGGGTCACTGAAATCCCTAGTGACATCAATACAGTGATCAGTGCAAAAAAAAACAAAACACTGACACTGTACTAGTGGCACTGGGGAGGAAGGGGCTAACATTGGGAGGCAATGAAAGGGTTAACTGTGTGAGGGGAGTGTTTTACTAGGGGGCGGGGGTGTGTACTTCTCTGTTACACACTGTTCCGGAAGGCTGAGCTCAGCAATCCCAGAGCAGTGTGCTGAAAACTGACAGGGAGGAGAGCTCCATTGAAAACATGCAGCCTTCCTCCCTGTCAGTGTTTGCCGTCAGTCGCCGGGCTCCGGCGGGTAATCACCAGCCGAAACCAGGTGATTGACACTCGCGGCACCGATCGCGTGCCTCGCGCGCGCCGCCTACTCCGAAATGCAGGATCATGTTTATATATGTGATCCAGCGCACAGGGGCCACCTTGTAGCAGTACATGGTCCCCTAGTGGTTAAAGCTAAACTCCAGGATAAGCATATATTGTCTAAATACAAGAATCATGTGTATATATACGTGATTTTGCATTTCTGGGTAAGGGGGCATGTGCACCCTACCATTGCCACCATTCGCGGCCACGGCTGTCAATCACTGGGTCCCGCCTGGTGGTTACTCGCTGGCGCCCGGTGATTGCCAAACATTTCCAACTAGGGGGGGGGGGAGAGAACTGTTAGTAAACAAAAGCCTTCTCTCCCCTGTCAGCTCCGGCACACTGCTTTGCATGGCTGTGCACAGCAAAGCCATGCAAAGCAGTGCACTTACAGTGAAGCACACACACAGCCCCTAGTAAAACAGCACACTGTTAACCCTTTGATCGCCCCACATGTTAACCCCTATCACAAAAAATGGCCTGTCAGGAAGGGGGGTAGATCCTCAGGAGGGCAAGTGGTTAAGGATGATAAAACAGAACATTTAGTAAATGAACAGGTTTATTCAATAACAATGGTAAGGCGCAATCGACCAAATGCAAAGGGTAATGTCAGATAGATAGATAGATAAACAGCAGATTGTGAGTGTTTTCTGCGGCTGCAGAATGTTGCTCCTGGCATTTAGTTTTTTTTATTGAAAAAGTCTCAGATTTAATTTTACAGTGCAGAAGGAATACAGAGCCTTCCCATTTTTGTTTCTAAAGCCTATCAGTGACAACAGCCTCACAGTGTGAGCCATGGACATTTTGTGATTATGCATTAATCCTCTCTAGTTTGAACATGGCGGCAATTTCATGGGAAATGCACTTGTAAAGAATATCTTGATATGAAGATACAGTACAATAAAAAAAAAAAAACAGAAGCAGAACTTCTGCAATAAAGTTCTATAAATTGTTATCTTTATACAGCCTTTAAATCCAGGAGCACCTCCAGATCCAGGTTCCAGCTGCTTTACAGATTAAAAAATGAATTTAAAGCTTAAGTTTAGGTATGGCTTTGCTGAAATTTAGCTATGGCTTTTTTGCATAGTTACATTGGACCAGCTTGGACTTAACGTAACGTTCGTAAGTTTCGGTAATGATTAGGATGGTGTACCCTCTTTTAATCTTCCACTGCGGTGTGTATCAGAGCTTCCTCAGTCCTAAGAGGCCAGCAAAGCGTAGTGACCTTTCATGCTTCTAAAGTGGAACAGTGAGAGTCAACCGTTTTCTGAGCACCATACTTGAGTGCAGAAGCTTGTTCTAATTGCTAGTAAGTTTGTATGTGCTACACCTGGCCTATCCCAGTGGAAGCTGGAAATCATTGTAGTAGGCATGCTACTACAGAGATCACTGCTAGCTGCCTAGTCCTGTTTAATCGGCATGGGTACCATGCAAAGAATACTTTACATATTCCCAATGAATGCAAAGTGCTTATCTGAATAGAGAAGGTGACGATCATGATATCACTACCCCATGTTGTCCAATCATAGATCACTTTTCATTTATTGTGAAAATGCAATGTTCTTTAAACAGTGCCTGTGCTAAGCAAGAAAGCTCCCACCGTTTACTATACAGCAGGGTAGCTGCTCTGATAGGGACTCAGAAGTTGACACGATCTCTCTAATTGTGATCTCTATGATAGTGATTTTCTGCTTCTACTAGGATGGCCCAGGTATGACATATGCATACTCACATTGGTACTAGCTGGACCAGTGAAACTGCAGAAAATGCTGTAGCTTTAACAATGATCCAAAGCAAGGTCTATCATAAATAAATGCTTTTCATTTTTATAAAATACTGTTCTGCATCTCAAGACAGAAGATTTTCTTCAGCCGTTTTTTTGGACACTTCGGTGGAGATTTACTAAAACTTGAGCATGCAGAATCTAGTACAGCTCTACATAGAGCAAAACAGCTTCCAGGTTTTATTGTCAAAGTTTAATTCAACAAGCTGAAGGTAAAAACTGATCGGCTACCCTGCACAGCTGCACCAGATTCTGAATACACCAGTTTTAGTAAATCCCCCCATTCCTGTCTGCATGCACTCACTTCCTGCATCTGCAATATATTACTGATAATGGCGGATCATACAGTACCTTCACAATATGCGTCAGCATGGCTGCTTGGAGGCCAAGGTGCTAAGAAGGCTTCCCTTGTGGCTAAGGTCCAAGCACCCCTGGAGGAGATGACAGGGAGTGCAAAGCTCAAAGGCGCATGGGTGTTCATAGATTGGTCTGCTGAGTGCTGCTTCAGGAAGTGTCCAGCTAAGTAATTTTCAGGCAGGCAGTTAAGAGTGACTGCAGGAACACAGGGAACACTTGTAGTGCAGTAGGTCCAATGTGGCAGTAACTGATATTATAGCACTGGTGGAGGATGCAGGATCATACTGGCAGTGCGAAACTGGAGAAGTCTAGTTGAGGTCAAGATCTGAGCTGGAGTCATACACAGGAGGTCAACAGGATGGAAAGAAAGAGCATAGTCAGGAACAGAGCCAGGGAAATTCACAGGAATCAGGAGGAGAAGGCAGCAGAGTGGTCAAGATTAAAGCCAGGGTCAGACATGGATAGTTAGAAGAAGCAGAGTCCTTTACACAAGCCAGGGTCACAACAAGAGGTCAAGCAGAGAAAAATTCCAGAGGCAGTAATGGGGAATCAGGATACACAGGAACAAGAAACACCAGTAAGCTAAAGATCATCCAGCAACCCTCTGTCATTGCTTCCTTCCTTAAATAGGGCAATTGTTTCCAGTTTTGGAAGTGGATGTGTGCCAGCATGTTTACACATAAATGGCTATGTTCATGTAGGATACTGGCAGATGTACCAGGCCCTGTGTCTTCCATAATGCACACCTCTGTTCTGGACAGCACCCTGACACAGCTATATTTTGACACTTGTGACAGAGGGGTTTGTTTACTAAAGCTGGAGAGTTCAAAATCAGGCTCACTTATGCATAGAAACCAATCATCTTCCAGGATTTACTGTCAAAGCTTAACTGAACAAGCTGAGGTTAGAAGCTGATTGGATTCTATGCAGAACTGAGCCTGATTTTGCACTCTTCAGCTTTAGTAAATAAACCCCAGAGTGACAAGACAGGAGCACAATTAGGAGACAATCATCACCTGCTCCTGAACAAGGATTTCCATAGCAGAATCATGAAGCATTCTTTTAATCAAAGCTGAAAACTGACATGGTAAAACTTATAGATTAGATTTATATCTCCTTTAGAGGAAAGATGTACTGGGGGACTATGCAGGTCATCATTACTTATCTATCCTTTTGAATACGTAACATGGTGTTAGAACCCCTTATGGAGAGGTCCAGCCCTTTTTGTTGCTGGGTAAGAGGCTTGCCATTTTAAGACCCTAAGATAGCATATACAGTAAATGGTTATGTGAAAGAGGGGGTACCGTTAAAATGGGTTAAAATGAAAGGACTGCGCTGTACCCCTTTGGGAAAAATGGCCTCCAATTGGAAGCTAGAGTTAACTGGGGAAGTTAGATTAGTAGTAACCTCTATAGAGACAAGATGATCACCTGGGTCATGCTCAAAGGAGGAAAATATTTGCTTTGCTGGATGATCATTTCTTTCAACTGAACCTAACTGGACATATTCTGTGTATGAGCTAGTTCTCAGCATAGAAGTGGACTCTGTACAGTGAGTGGGAGTGTTTCTGGCTTCTGCACTGTCCTAAGAAAAGGCATAAGTGAGTCCCGAATTGTCCCACTTGTAACGGTCTGCGTGGGTAACTTGAGACTTGTGATATGTCTGTAGGGGGAACTGGAAAAAGTCAGTCTATGGACTGTTATTAGAGTTATTAGAGAATTTCAATGTTACAAGTCAAGGTCTCTGACCACTTTTAACTCAAGAGCCCCAAAGTGACTGGAAGTGTAACTGCCAGTCCCAACCTTATATGAAAGCAGGAAGCAGGTCTTCCATTTGGGTTTGATTAAGCAAGCTGTAAGACTGATCCAAAAAACTGCAATGCCTCGTCATCATTGCACTGAACAAACATGTTGATCAGGAGTTTTGCCTTATCTCAGTCTCTACTAGCTGCATGCTGATTCTGGTTGAGCTACCCAAAAAGTAATAGGCAGATATCAATTTCTGAGGATCAGCAATAAAAGTTCCCATATTTTTCTCTCCCTCTGGTTTCTTTTAAAAGGTAGGCTTGATTTTCTAATATAAAATTATTAAGAATATACTGTGAGATAATTGAATCACAAGACACATTTTCTCCAATTATCTCATGAGATGCTGTAAATGTCAATGCATTATCACCTTTTGAGTTATTTATCTCACAAACCAAAAACATGCGATAAATAACTCATAAAATTAGGTTAAAGTCAATTCACTAAAGGAAATAAATAAATAAATGCATTAGTTAAATAAGTAATGGTCCAGGCATGATGTATTTAAGGAATATAAAAATCTAATAGCCAATTTGGAGTAGTCTCTAACTTTTTTAATCAGTTTCTCAACAGTAATGCATAGAAAGCTAAATATGAAAAAAACACAGAATAATTTTGACTGATTTACATAAAGTATAACGAAAGGCAAAAATTTTTTTCTGTTTTGGATAGAGTGGAAATGGATTAGACCCCCTGTCAGGTTTTGATTGATATCTGTGTCCTCGCTAGGGAGATTCCCTCTCTCTATTTGTCCTGCTTACCATTATCATTAAAAGTGAAAGTAAAAGAAAATCCCAAATGTTGGGTTGACCTCAGAAAAGTAATAGAGGGGAAATCTTCCAATGGGATTACAGGTTCTGGAAGTAAAGGGAAATCTTCCCAATGACAATGTTGTCTTTTTTATTGATGGAAGAAGGGTATTTATATGTGTGTGATTTTGATACTATTTTTTATTCAATATTTTACAATTATAAAGATATTTTGTATTTAATTTAACTTTGTTGTTCTTGATACACCAAGTGTGTCCTGTGAACGCAGCTTCGCTTTGACTGGTGTTCTAGTCACCTTTTTTCTTTTGTATTAATACATATATAAATACTGTATAATAATAATAATAATTAGAGATGAGCGAAGAAATGAAAAATTCGATTCGGCTGATTCGGCGAATTCCAGTGTGAAATTCGATTCGATGCGAATTTCTCCGCTACGAAGATGACTTATTTAAAGGGTTTCTAGGCTTCAGAGAGCCTTTAAATTAGTGCAGAACACTGTACCTTTAATTTAAATGCCCTTGGAGATGAGGAAGGAGAAGGAGAAGGAGAAGGATGAGAAGAAGGAGAAGGAGAAGGATGAGAAGAAGGAGAAGGAGAAGGGTGAGAAGAAGGAGAAGGATGAGAAGAAGGAGAAGGATGAGAAGAAGGAGAAGGAGAAGGATGAGAAGAAGGAGAAGGAGAAGGATGAGAAGAAGGAGAAGGAGAAGGATGAGAAGAAGGAGAAGGATGAGAAGAAGGAGAAGGATGAGAAGAAGGAGAATGATGAGAAGAAGGAGAAGGATGATAAGAAGAAGGCTGAGAATAAGGAGAAGGATGAGAAGAAGGAGAAGGAGAAGGATGAGAAGAAGGAGAAGGATGAGAAGAAGGAGAAGGAGAAGGATGAGAAGAAAGAGAAGGATGAGAAGGAGAAGGATGAGAAGAAGAAGGATGAGAAGAAGAAGGATGAGAAGAAGGAAAAGGATGAGAAGAAGAAGGATGAGAAGAAGGAGAAGGATGAGAAGAAGGAGAATGATGAGAAGAAGGAGAAGGATGATAAGAAGGACAAGGAAGAGAAGAAGGAGAAGGAGAAGGATGAGAAGAAGGAGAAGGATGAGAAGAAGGAGAAGGATGAGAAGAAGGAGAAGGATGAGAAGAAGGAGAAGGAGAAGGATGAGAAGAAAAAGGATGAGGAGAAGGAGAAGGATGAGAAGAAGGAGAAGGATGAGAAGGAGAAGGAGAAGGATGAGAAGAAGGAGAAGGAGAAGGATGAGAAGAAGGAGAAGGATGAGAAGAAGGAGAAGGATGAGAAGGAGAAGGAGAAGGATGAGAAGGAGAAGGATGAGAAGAAGGAGAAGGATGAGAAGAAGGAGAAGGAGAAGGATGAGAAGAAGGAGAAGGATGAGAAGAAGAAGGATGAGAAGAAGGATGAGAAGGATGAGAAGAAGGAGAAGGATGAGAAGAAGGAGAATGATGAGAAGAAGGAGAAGAAGGAGAAGGATGAGAAGAAGGAGAAGGATGAGAAGAAGGAGAAGGATGAGAAGAAGGAGAAGGATGAGAAGAAGGAGAAGGAGAAGGATGAGAAGAAAAAGGATGAGGAGAAGGAGAAGGATGAGAAGAAGGAGAAGGAGAAGGATGAGAAGAAGGAGAAGGATGAGAAGAAGGAGAAGGATGAGAAGAAGGAGAAGGAGAAGGATGAGAAGAAGGAGAAGGAGAAGGATGAGAAGAAGGAGAAGGAGAAGGATGAGAAGAAGGAGAAGGATGAGAAGAAGGAGAAGGATGAGAAGGAGAAGGATGAGAAGGAGAAGGATGAGAAGAAGAAGGCTGAGAATAAGGAGAAGGATGAGAAGAAGGAGAAGGATGAGAAGAAGGAGAAGGATGAGAAGAAGGAGAAGGATGAGAAGAAGGAGAAGGAGAAGGATGAGAAGAAAAAGGATGAGGAGAAGGAGAAGGATGAGAAGAAGGAGAAGGAGAAGGATGAGAAGAAGGAGAAGGATGAGAAGAAGGAGAAGGATGAGAAGAAGGAGAAGGAGAAGGATGAGAAAAAGGAGAAGGAGAAGGATGAGAAGAAGGAGAAGGAGAAGGATGAGAAGAAGGAGAAGGATGAGAAGAAGGAGAAGGATGAGAAGGAGAAGGATGAGAAGGAGAAGGATGAGAAGAAGAAGGCTGAGAATAAGGAGAAGGATGAGAAGAAGGAGAAGGATGAGAAGAAGGAGAAGGATGAGAAGAAGGAGAAGGAGAAGGATGAGAAGAAAGAGAAGGATGAGAAGGAGAAGGATGAGAAGAAGAAGGATGAGAAGAAGAAGGATGAGAAGAAGGAAAAGGATGAGAAGAAGAAGGATGAGAAGAAGAAGAAGGATGAGAAGAAGGAGAATGATGAGAAGAAGGAGAAGGATGATAAGAAGGAGAAGGAAGAGAAGAAGGAGAAGGAGAAGGATGAGAAGAAGGAGAAGGATGAGAAGAAGGAGAAGGATGAGAAGAAGGAGAAGGATGAGAAGAAGGAGAAGGAGAAGGATGAGAAGAAAAAGGATGAGGAGAAGGAGAAGGATGAGAAGAAGGAGAAGGATGAGAAGGAGAAGGAGAAGGATGAGAAGAAGGAGAAGGAGAAGGATGAGAAGAAGGAGAAGGATGAGAAGAAGGAGAAGGATGAGAAGGAGAAGGAGAAGGATGAGAAGGAGAAGGATGAGAAGAAGGAGAAGGAGAAGGATGAGAAGAAGGAGAAGGAGAAGGATGAGAAGAAGGAGAAGGATGAGAAGAAGGATGAGCAGAAGGAGAAGGATGAGAAGAAGGAGAAGGATGAGAAGAAGGAGAAGGATGAGAAGAAGGATGAGAAGAAGGATGAGAAGAAGGAGAAGGATGAGAAGAAGGACAGTTCTGTGACAGTTTCTGTCTATTTCTGACAGTTCTGGGACATTCACTCCATACAGTGGTTTCAACCGCTGTATGGAGGGAATGTCATGGAACTGTCAGAAATAGACTATTAATGACAGTTCTGGGACTGTCCTTCCATGCAGCGGTTGAAACATTGTATGTATTTGTTTCCATAAATGGATCCATTTATGGAAACAAATACATACAATGTTTCAACCGCTGCATGGAAGGACAGTCCCAGAACTGTCATTAATAGTCTATTTCTGACAGTTCCATGACATTCCCTCCATACAGCGGTTAAAACAGCTGTATGCAGTGAATGTCCCAGAACTGTCATAAATAGTCTATTTCTGATAGATCTGGGACATTCACTCCATACAGCTGTTTTAACCGCTGTATGGAGGGAATGTCATGGAACTGTCAGAAATAGACTATTAATGACAGTTCTGGGACTGTCCTTCCATGCAGCGGTTGAAACATTGTATGTATTTGTTTCCATAAATGGATCCATTTATGGAAACAAATACATACAATGTTTCAACCGCTGCATGGAAGGACAGTCCCAGAACTGTCATTAATAGTCTATTTCTGACAGTTCCATGACATTCCCTCCATACAGCGGTTAAAACAGCTGTATGCAGTGAATGTCCCAGAACTGTCATAAATAGTCTATTTCTGATAGATCTGGGACATTCACTCCATACAGCTGTTTTAACCGCTGTATGGAGGGAATGTCATGGAACTGTCAGAAATAGACTATTAATGACAGTTCTGGGACTGTCCTTCCATGCAGCGGTTGAAACATTGTATGTATTTGTTTCCATAAATGGATCCATTTATGGAAACAAATACATACAATGTTTCAACCGCTGCATGGAAGGACAGTCCCAGAACTGTCATTAATAGTCTATTTCTGACAGTTCCATGACATTCCCTCCATACAGCGGTTAAAACAGCTGTATGCAGTGAATGTCCCAGAACTGTCATAAATAGTCTATTTCTGATAGATCTGGGACATTCACTGCATACAGCTGTTTTAACCGCTGTATGGAGGGAATGTCATGGAACTGTCAGAAATAGACTATTAATGACAGTTCCGGGACTGTCCTTCCATGCAGCGGTTGAAACATTGTATGTATTTGTTTCCATAAATGGATCCATTTATGGAAACAAATACATACAATGTTTCAACCGCTGCATGGAAGGACAGTCCCAGAACTGTCATTAATAGTCTATTTCTGACAGTTCCATGACATTCCCTCCATACAGCGGTTAAAACAGCTGTATGCAGTGAATGTCCCAGAACTGTCATAAATAGTCTATTTCTGATAGATCTGGGACATTCACTCCATACAGCTGTTTTAACCGCTGTATGGAGGGAATGTCATGGAACTGTCAGAAATAGACTATTAATGACAGTTCTGGGACTGTCCTTCCATGCAGCGGTTGAAACATTGTATGTATTTGTTTCCATAAATGGATCCATTTATGGAAACAAATACATACAATGTTTCAACCGCTGCATTGAAGGACAGTCCCAGAACTGTCATTAATAGTCTATTTCTGACAGTTCCATGACATTCCCTCCATACAGCGGTTAAAACAGCTGTATGCAGTGAATGTCCCAGAACTGTCATAAATAGTCTATTTCTGATAGATCTGGGACATTCACTCCATACAGCTGTTTTAACCGCTGTATGGAGGGAATGTCATGGAACTGTCAGAAATAGACTATTAATGACAGTTGTGGGACTGTCCTTCCATGCAGCGGTTGAAACATTGTATGTATTTGTTTCCATAAATGGATCCATTTATGGAAACAAATACATACAATGTTTCAACCGCTGCATGGAAGGACAGTCCCAGAACTGTCATTAATAGTCTATTTCTGACAGTTCCATGACATTCCCTCCATACAGCGGTTAAAACAGCTGTATGCAGTGAATGTCCCAGAACTGTCATAAATAGTCTATTTCTGATAGATCTGGGACATTCACTCCATACAGCTGTTTTAACCGCTGTATGGAGGGAATGTCATGGAACTGTCAGAAATAGACTATTAATGACAGTTCTGGGACTGTCCTTCCATGCAGCGGTTGAAACATTGTATGTATTTGTTTCCATAAATGGATCCATTTATGGAAACAAATACATACAATGTTTCAACCGCTGCATTGAAGGACAGTCCCAGAACTGTCATTAATAGTCTATTTCTGACAGTTCCATGACATTCCCTCCATACAGCGGTTAAAACAGCTGTATGCAGTGAATGTCCCAGAACTGTCATAAATAGTCTATTTCTGACAGTTCTGGGACATTCACTCCATACAGCGGTTTCCGGCAAAAAGTGTATGTGCAGAGTTCCTCTATTCTGCAGATACACTTAGAGGAGCTCTGCAGATACACTTAGAGGAGCTCTGCACATACACTTTTTTCCGGTTTGGAATTATTCTTATTTTCATCCTACTTCTTCTTCTTCTTCTTCATCCTCATCCTCATCCTCTTCTTCTTCTGAGGATGAGGATGAAGAAGAAGAAGAAGAAGAAGAAGAAGTAGGATGAAAATAAGATTAATTCCAAGCCGGCAAAAAGTGTATGTGCAGAGCTCCTCTAAGTGTATCTGCAGAGCTCCTCTAAGTGTATCTGCAGAATAGAGGAACTCTGCACATACACTTTTTGCCGGCTTGGAATTATTCTTCTTTTCATCCTACTTCTTCTTCTTCTTCTTCTTCATCCTCATCCTCAGAAGAAGAGGATGAGGATGAGGATGAGGATGAGGAAGAAGAAGAAGAATGAAAAGAAGAATAATTCCAAGCCGGCAAAAAGTGTATGTGCAGAGTTCCTCTATTTCTGACAGTTCTCTCACAGCTTCTTCACATGTACAGCGGTTGAAATATCTGTATCCTAAATGGAAACTAATAGATACAAATTGTATCTATTAGTTTCCATTTAGGATACAGATGTTTCAACCGCTGTACATGTGAAGAAGCTGTGAGAGAACTGTCAGAAATAGAGGAACTCTGCACATACACTTTTTGCCGGCTTGGAATTATTCTTCTTTTCATCCTACTTCTTCTTCTTCTTCTTCTTCTTCTTCTTCTTCTTCATCCTCATCCTCATCCTCTTCTTCTGAGGATGAAGAAGAAGAAGAAGTAGGATGAAAAGAAGAATAATTCCAAGCCGGCAAAAAGTGTATGTGCAGAGTTCCTCTATTTCTGACAGTTCTCTCACAACTTCTTCACATGTACAGTGGTTGAAACATCTGTATCCTAAATGTAAACTAATAGATACAATGTTTCAACCGCTAAACATGTGTTCCTTCTGTCAGAGAACTGTCAGAAATAGCGGAGCTCACTGCAGGGACACTTTTGCCGGCTGATCGGGAAATGTTCGATTCGCGCACCCGAAGTAGGCAAAATTTCGGTTTCGACACGAATCGAATATTTCCTGAAATTCGACTCGAATTCCGGTTCGCCTAGTTCGATTCGCTCATCTCTAATAATAATAATAATAATATGTTGCAGGGACCACACTGACTTAGTGAGTTGGCATATTTCTATGGTTTAAAACACTTCACCTCTTTAGTTACAGTTAAAACTGACAGTGGTTCTAATCCTTTTCCACAGTGGCAGGGTGACAGTTGCAGTGAGTGGAGGATGATGGATCCTGAACTCCTGAACTGAAGGATCCCACACAGTGACAGATCTAATACAACACACCATCACCAACACTGACACAGATCAGTAGGCTCTAGAAGAGCATACTGTGGGATCGTGATGATTACCAGTGAGTTTTCTTTGTATCCCAAACAATTCTTCTGATAGTTATGGCTGCAATCTTTCTTGGCCTATCTGACCTTGGCTTGGTATCTAGAGATCTCAAAAGTTTCCACTTCCTAATAAGTGATTAAACAGTACTGGTTTGGATATATTTTTATAATTTTTTCCATCATTATCAAGTTTCATTACAGTGTTATGCAAGTCTTTTGACAGTTCTTATCTGTTCCCCATCACTCAGTACCTAGCCTGCTCAGTGCATCCACATGAGAGCTAACAAACTAATGATTTATACACAGACACTATTAGCAGTTTAAACAGTCACATATGTGGGAAATTAACCTTTACTTGCCATTTTAACATGTGTGTGTCGGCTTGTGTGTTTGTACCAAGGCCAGACATTCTAGGGTATGTAAACTTTTGATCATGCTTATGTGGGTAATTTCTGTTATCATTTATGATTTAAAAAGAACTATGTGATAATAAATGCCTTCATATGATCACTATCCTTAACCGCTTCCATGCCACCCTATAGCAGAAATACTGCTACAGGGTGGCACGGGTGCGCAAAATCACGCATATATACGTGATTTTGCAGTTCCAGGTAGGGGGTGCATGCGCTCTACCCACGCTGCCATTCGCGGTTTTGGCTGTCAATCACCGGCAGGTGATTTCTCGCCAGCACCCGGTGATCGCCGAGTATCTCCAACGGGGGAGAGACCTGTGTATAAACAACACAGATCTTTCCCCTGTCAGCTCTTGCACCCTGCTTTGTATGGCTCTGCATAGCAGAGCCATACAAAGCATTGTGTTTACAGTGAAACACACACACAGCCTCATAGTAAAACAGCACACAGTTAACCCTTGATTAACCCCTTCCTGCCCAGTGCCATTAGTACAGTGTCAGTGCTTTTTATTAGCACTGATTACTGTATTGGTGTCACTGGGGATGTCAGTGACACCAAGTCAGTTCTCCCCCCCCCCAGTGTCAGAATGCCCGCCGCAGTCCCACTATAAGTCGCTGATTGCCGCCATTACTAGTAAAAGAAAAAATAAAAATTCCAGTATATATATCACCTTTTGTAAACACTATAACTTTCACGTAAACCAATTAATTTACACATATTGGGTTTTTTTTTTTAGCAAAGACATAGCAGAATACATTTTGGTCTAAATTTATGACGAAATTTGATTTTTTTAAAATTGTTTTTTACTGGATATTTTTAATAGCAAAAAGTAAAAAATTTTGTTTTTTTTTCTCAAAATTGTCAGTCTTTTTGTGTTGTTTATTGCGCAAAATATAAAAAACCCAGAGGTGATCAAATACCGCCGAAAGAAAGCTCTATTTATGGAAAAAAAGGACATAAATTTCATTTGATTGCAGAGTTGCATGACCGTGCAATTGTCAGTTAAAGTAACGCAGCGCATATCACAAAAAATGGCCTGGTCAGGAAGGGGAGGTGAATCTTCTGGAGGGCAAGTGGTTAAATAAAAGACAATTTTTGGACATGATCGGTCATATTTTCAATATAAATGTCATAATTCCACAATTTCTGCCAGAGTTTGCAAACTTTTCAGCACAACTGTACAAAGTAATACGACAGGTTTACTCCTTCTCTTTGAACTTTTCCTATCATTAAAATAAATGGAGCTTCACTTACTGTAGAAAGCATATTTGTAAAGCATGTAGATGTACTTTTAGAATTAGGTCAGAGGTTCGTTCTAATCACAGCTGTAAGACTGCTATTATGCCCTGTGTAACATTTTTCAAACAATCGCAAGTTTGGCAAAAATATTTCTTTACCATGTCTGAAGTTGCTTCCTCTGCCTGTCTTTTCTGACAGAGTGCCTTTAAAACATTTGTTTACTGCACAGTGATATTGCGCAGTAATACAAATTTGATTTATAGCAAATAAAAAATATTGGTAATGTGGCGTGAAAATAAAAAAATTCAAATAGCATGTGATATTTACTACTCTGTCAGAAGCCTGTGGCACATTCACTATCTGGTAAAAGGT
The DNA here is from genome assembly GCF_062004578.1 of Staurois parvus. Lineage (NCBI taxonomy): Eukaryota > Metazoa > Chordata > Amphibia > Anura > Ranidae > Staurois > Staurois parvus. The sequence goes on along the minus strand of NW_028318497.1, from coordinate 347,628 downwards.
AATTCATTTGTATTTCAAACCTGATAAGCAGCTAACCTTTGATCCAGCAAACTTCAGTTTATATTGTCAATGTTTGCATGCCACCACCTAGACATTTTCATGCAAAGGAAAACAAAAAGTGGAGTTTTTTTTTCCTTTCTCTCTATCCTCACAACTATATGTTATATCTGCTCCCACTTGGCAATTGTGCGGCTTAGCCAATCATTATCTGCATATTAGATCTTTGTGGTCCATATGAACTGGGTTGTGGCAGGGACATGTCCTTTGTCTACATACTGTGTGCTGAAAGGTGTCCCACTTTATCATTTCAGAAAGTTGTGAGATATGCAGTCCAGGAAAATGGCACACTGACACTTTGCTATGTGTCGGTGTGTATCATGTCCGATAACTCCATACACCCATTTTGTGCTCCCTGAAGCTTGATGCAGAGAAGGTAAATGGTAGCAGTACCACTGCCCTAACCAATGCACCCAGAGTACGCAGAGAAGCTAATCAGAACTTATCCAGCTCCAATAATTTGTAATTTGACTTTATATATAGTCCTCTTTCTAAGGTCCATTTTTTGATTACGAACACAAAAGAAAAATAAGATATTAGAAAATAGCCACTATCACCTGCAATTTGTATCCTTTGGAAATGCTTTCAGTTATTAACATCAATAAAAAAATATTTGATGATGCAGTTTATTTTACTGTGATTTTAAACTGATTACTGCTTTTGACTACATATTATTTATAGTCAAGGTTCTTTTGTCCAACAGAATTGCATATTTCAAGTTGTACTTTAGATGGCGCCAATACACCTTTATTTTGTTCCACCAGCTACATACTTTTTTTTAAACTGCTTTCTTTTTCTGTTTTTAACCTTCAAACTAAAAATTTTTTAAACTACAGTACACACAAGAATGCGATAATCAGATTAAATAAAATTATTTAATGAGCAACAATATGTGTTATTATTGGAAACTGATGTTTATTTGTTTGTGGAAGCATGTATATGTAAAACCATATAAACATATGTTAGAATATTTCTCAGAGTCTGGTGCAGCTGTGCATGGTAGCCAATCAGAATTTAACTTCAGCTTGTTCAATTAAGCTTTGACAAAAAAAAAAAACCTGGAAACCAGATTTTGCACTCTCCAGTTTTGGTAAATAAACCCCATAGTATTTTATGATATTACATAGTAGATAATGTTGAAAAAAGACACAGGTTCATCAAGTTTAACCTCTTTGGATGTGAGTTTTATGGGTTTGAAAAACAACCCGTACAAGCAAAGACCAATCTGCTGTAGGAGGGTAAGAAAATAGTCCTTTTTTCTCCCCTCCAATCCCATAGTGGTGAACAGATAATTCCCTGGATCAACCTCTTGCCCAATTTAGGAATCACCATAGTCCTGTAGATTATGCTGATTAAATATCTAAAAGATTTTGTATTATTTGCCTGCCCACTTCAGATTACAAGGAGAAGATTAAAGTAGAAGTAAAGTCCACTTTGTAAGTTGTACCTATGGGTAAACCTATAATAAGGTTTACCTGTAGGTATAGTGAATATCTCCTAAACTTGCAACATTTAGGAGATATTCACATAGTATGCAGCTGGTGATGTCAGTGGCGCATTTACTCTGAAGGGACGATACAGCATTCCAGACCTTCAGAGCTCTGTGCCGCATCAGAGTGCACCCTTACGCATATACAGGAGTGACGTCATTGTGGCTCTGACCATTCATACTGCTGGAGCCTACAAACCCAGAAGGTACCGGGTGAAGATGGTGGCACCGGGGAATAGTGACAGCGTGGTGCTGGAGGGCTCCGTGTACAGGTAAGTCTGTCATAATGTACCAGTATGTGGTGCATACTGGTACATTATGACCTAAACCTGCAGGGTGCCCATTATTTTGTTTTTTTTTTCAGGCAGTTTACTACCACTTTAATGGTTGCTTGTTTATAACTATTTGTGAGCTATTAACTACTTTTGTTTGTTATTTTACTGATTTCCCTGATTAACAATTAATAAGACCCAATGCGGCCCACCTCTGGATCCTGCATTTTCTCTGTGCTATGTGTCAGCCCAACACAAGCATAGAGGGGAAATCTCTGACAGCTGGATGATGCAAAAGGCAGTTGCAGGTCCTTGATGTGTATTTCACCGTGACTTACATGTGGTGGATTGGAGTATGTGGTGTAGAATGTAGTTTACATTTGCCAGTCAGCTCAGTCCGCTATCCAAATCCTCTCTTTAGGGCAGCACAGTGGCTAAATGGTTAGCACTCGTTCCTGGCAGTACTAGGGTTGTTGGTTTGAAGCCCAACCACGACACCACCTGCCTGGAGTTTGCATGTTCTCCCTGTACCTGCGTGGGTTTCCTCCAGGTACTCCGGTTTCCTACCACACTCCAAAGACATGCTGGTAGGTTAACTGGATCCTGTGTAAATTGGTCCTGGTATGTGTATGTATGAATGTAAGTTAGGGACTTTAGATTGTACACCCCTTGAGGGTTAGGGATTTATGTGAATGTACAATATATATGTAAAGTGCTGCGTAAATTGATGGCCCTATACAAGTACCTGAATTAAAAAAATAAAGCAGAATTTCACTCAAAAAGTGAAGTCCCGCTGGTTTGCTCCCACCCAGCAATCTGTAAAAGAGCTGCAGCTTAATTTTGGGAGAGGGGATGAGTATCGATTTTTCTTTTTTTTTTATTGGTACCTGCTCCCACTTCTGCAGTCTTCACCTAAGGTGAGAGCTGCAAAAGAAGCTAACGCTGGAAGATGTGAAGATGTGTCAATAAATAATTTTCTTTAGCAACTTCCACTTTTCAATGCCTTTGGGGGTGTGGCCAAGCTGGGCATGTGAGTGGACTCGCTGCATGGAGCTCCTGCTGATGATCCTGTCACCGGCCTTCCTTCCTGGTTCTTCTTACATGCTATGACAGCCTGCACCCTAGAGACCTACCCGGTGTGTCTCCCCTTCAATTACCATTTGACATGACCAGGAAAACTGATGAGGAAGCCTCCGCCACCGTGACTCAAAATGGCACCCAAGCCCCGATGCCACAACAAACGCCGTGTGGCCCAGCAGATAAGCACAAACAGGTGATGGATAGATTGAGCAAACCCACCCATCCTGCGGGGAAAGAACATCAGCGGAACATGCTCTTTTATGCCCAAAAGCAGTCGGGCCTGCCAGATGCTCAGGAGGATCTGGAAGCCGCACTGGATGTGGCTCAGGACTTGCAATTGCCATGTGGGGATCAGCCTGACACAGATTTTGAGGCAAATGCTGAGTGAGATATCCTTGGGGGCTCTGCCGATGATGACCCAGAGGAGGATGCCTCACAGCCAACACTAGGCAAAATTCTAAAGGCTGTACACACCTGCACCACCTCGGTTCATACTATGCAAGACCATTTGGGAGGCCTGAAAGTAAAGGTCTCTCTGCTGCAACAAGATCTTCAAAAGATTCAAGAGCGTACTGTGGCTGTGGAAAGTTGGGTTAGCGACCTGGTAGACAAATTGCCTTTGTTACTTGCAGAGTCCCGAGCCACCTCTCAGCTGGCCAGAGCTAACAATTTACACATTGAGGACTTTGAAAACCGAATGCGCCGTAACAATGTCAGAATTGTGGGCCTGCCGGAGCGAGTGAATTTATTGATCAGTGACTATTGCATTATTTGGCAAGGGTGTTTTTACATCCCTTTATGCAGTGCAGAGAGCGCACAGAACCCTGTCTCACCCTTTGCCAGCAGAAGCTCCTGCATGACCTTTTTTAGCTAGACTACTGAACTACAAAGATTGAGAGATCATCTTGCGTCTTGCTAAAGAGCGACAAGATATTCCCTACAATGGGATGAAGGTGTCCTTTTACCCCGACTACTCAGCACAGGTTCAGAAACAGCGTGCTAAATTCTTCAAAGTTAAAAAGAGGCTACAGGGTCCTCAACTCTCTTATACCATGTAATTTCCAGATCAATTGAGAGTAACGGTATTTGCTGAAGCACACTTTTTCGACCTCTGCAGGCCCAGCGGGAGCTGCTAATACCTGACTGGATATTCTGACACCTTTACAGTTTCCTGAGCTCTCCTGTTTCACCAGCTGGTTTCTTCAGCAGTCTGCCTCTTTTGGTCTGGAGACATCTACCTACTCTCAAGACAGCGTTCACGCATCTCTATGCGTGAACGCTGTCTTGATATGTGTCCTGCCCTTGAAGAGCGTCCACCAGCTGTGGTGGGTCCACAATACAAAGGTAGTACCCTATCTAGATTTCTTCAGGAGGTGGGCTGGCTGGATCTTTGGTGCAGTCGTAATCCCGGTTCCCACCAGTTGTCTTGCTTTTCTAAGACCTGTATGACCCTATCAAGGATTGATTTGTGCGTTACCTTTCCTAATTGCACTCATTATGTGTCTAATATATTGTATGTTAACTGCTCTGTATCTGACCACTCTCCTCTGGTTGTGTGGTTCACTGCCAAACCTGACTCGACCCTTCCTAGAGCTGATTGGAAATTAAACCCATTGTGGCTGAATCTTTTTTCAGACCAGCCCTGTATTGAATCACGTATAGCTAATTATTTTACCCTACATGCAAATTTCCATGACCCATTACTTGCCTGGGATGCCTTTAAAATTTACCTTCGGGGTCTTCTAATTTCTAAAATTAAGGTGGTGCAAAACACAACCAAGGGACATGAGGTTGGTGTTGCCCAGTTTGTGGAGAGGAGGAGCGAGAATACCTAGCGGACCCATCTCCCTCTAGTAGGAAAGCAAGGCTAGAGGCACAGAAAGTTTTCCATCAGCTGCTTACATTAGCGGCAAAGTGTAAGCGATTCTTTAAGTGACAAGCATACAATGAGGAGGGTGAGGAGACTGGCAGGTTACTTGCAAAAATTGCTACAGCACATCAGATGGCTCCACCTATTTCAGCCCTGAGTACCCTAACAGGCTCTATTTCTGACTACCCCACTACAATAATGAATGAACTTGTTCAATTTTTAAACAAATCTCTATAGCCCTAAAACCTAGACTATTGACTCTGACTGACTCGCTTCCTTTCAGGTATTGAACTCCCTAAACTGTCATTGCAGCATAGGTGCCCCCCTCACGACATAGGAAATTATGACAGCTATTGCTTTTTTTTCCCACTTGTAAAGCCTCTTGTGAAGACAGTCTACTCATTGAGGTATATAAGCTATATGCAGAGACATTGGTTCCACAACTGCTGAAGGTGTATGAGGTGGCCTTCGAAAGACACTGCCTCCCAACCTCTATGACTAGGGCTAATATTGTCTTAATTTCGAAACCGGGTAAGCCACCTACTGATCCAGGCTCCTACAGGACCATTTCTTTACTGACAGTTGACATTAAAATCCTGGCAAACATCTTGGCCCTTAGATTGAATAAGTGCATCGCTACTATTGTCTACCCTGATCAGTCGGGCTTTATGCCTCAAAAATTCACAGCTATCAATATCCAGAGAGTTTTTTTGAATATTTAGACCATGGCAGACAATCAGGGGGATCGTGTACTCCTGTCTCTGGATGCCAATAAGGCCTTTGACAGTGTGAAGTCGCCCTGGCTCTGGCAGACTCTTGATTGCTTTGGCCTTGGAGATAATTTCATTTCCTGAGTCAAACTGCTTTACCATGCGCCTATTGCTTCAATCCAAGAGGGTGGCCGGAACTCCCCTGTTTTTGGGCTGGGCAGAGGAACTAGGCAAGGCTGCCCCCTCTCCCATGTTTTGTTTGCTCTTGCTATTGAGCCAGTTGGGGCTATGATCCGAGCTAACAACAACATTGTTGGCATCCACTATGGGGAGTTGCATCAGAAAATAACCTTGTATGCTGAAGACATGCATCTCTTCTTAGGTAACCTTGGACCCTCCCCTTGGGAGGTCATGACCGCTATAAATTCCTTTAGCGGACACTCGGGCTTAATTATAAATTGGACCAAATATGCCCTAGTCCTCTTGGATGGGACGACTCCTCCAGACTTAGGCTCCCGCTGTCCAGTCCTGGTGACGGAATCATTCAAATATCTGTGAGTAATAATATCCCTCTCCATTGTGGATTACTGCAATCTTAATGTCATGCCACTTCTTCTCCGGTTCAAGGCCAAGGTAAAAATTTGGAACAAACTATGGCTCTCTCTGATGGGAAGAGCCAACCTGATGAAAATGATTCTCATGCCCCAGCTGCTATACTTCTAGCATAATACCCCTGTAGTCATCCTTCTGTGTATTTTTCAGTTGGTAAGTACTATTTTTCGCTCTCTGTTGTGGAAAGACAAAATTCAGAGACTTAAACTTGAGCAGCTACAGTGTCCCAAGGATTGTGGGGGGTAGCTCTCCCCGATCCATGTCTCTACTGTCTATCGGTGCAGATGCAATACTTGATTGGGGCTTTTCCAATAACGAAGGGGAGCCGACAGGCCCCCCACAGTCTAGCTCTTCTATTATATGTCACCATGTCAGGTCTCAGGATTATCCAGCTAGTCTGTATTCCCTTGGTTTCAGCTCCTCCAATAAAATCAGTCCCACATATTGTCTGATCCAAAAGGTCTGGTCAAAGGTGAAAACCCTTCAGGGAGTTACTGGGTTCACTAACTATAGTCTTATATGGCATAACCGTAACTTCCCCGAATTTGCAAAGTTAACCAGTTTATGGGCATGGAGAAGAGGTGGCATCACTCACCTATGACAGACATTCCTCAATGGTTGCTTACATTCATTTCATGAACTGAGGGACACCTGCCATCTCCCCCAGTTCATGCATTTCTACTACCTCCAACTCAGACATGCTATTCGTGCTCAGAGTCTGTTGACTGACTCGACACTTTTCCCGACTCCCACGTTTAACTACCTACAATCTGTGTGGGAGACGAAAGGATTCATCTCTAGCTGCTATGAGATGTTACTTTTACCATACTTAGAAGGATACCTATGTAGGGCCAAGAGTAAATGGGAGGCCAATGTTGGTATTATGGAGGAGGATCAGTAGAACAGTGCCTAGGAAGCCATATCTTACTCTCTAAACACAACCCAAAGACTTTCACAATTATACATTGTGCTGCGGACCCATCATACCCCTCTTAAGCTCTGCCAGATTGGCGTTTTGCAATCCCCTCTGTGTGCTAAAGTGTAGGGCATCTCAGGGTGATCTCATACATTTGCTGTGGCACTGCCCTGGGCTTCATTGGTTCTAGGAGACAATAGTAGACACCATTAATAGGGTTTTTCAAACCACAATTCCACTTGAACCCATCTACTGTGTACTGGGAGTCTTGGACAAGCTTTCCCTGACTGACATGCAGACAGTGGCTATTAATAGAGCTCTTTTTCAGGCTAGGAGACGGCTTCTAAAATACTAGAAGTCTGACCAAACCCTGACTCATCGAGAATAGCTCAATTTTATGGGGGACACCCTCAGGTTGGGAAAGGTTATATTTCAGCATATAGGATCTCCGAGGAAGTTTGAGCGCCCGTGGGAAAACTGGTTAGCTGTTCCTGGACTTACCCCAACTGATCTTATTTTGGACAGGCTCTTAATGTAGAACTGACTGATGCTATTGGGGTGCTTGACCCCTATGTAGAACTGTATCAGGAGGGAATGTTGGGCCACCCTGTGCCGCCATGCTGTAATGATAATGGAAACTTGGTAATGTTCACTATTTATATTTATATTGCTGCCACTCACTGGCTGAGGTTGTGGTGTCATGGTGTGTTTTCTATACTTAATGCCTTCTTACTTGTATATGTGTTAATGCTGGAGTAATAGTTTTGATTTGTAGTTGGAGATTTCTCTCCCGTCCTACTGTCATTGTTATTTCATTTGATTTGTGTTCAATAAACTTGTTTCTGAGTTTTAAAAAAAAAAAACTTACACATTTCACCTTGCCACCAATTAATGTGGTACCATGGCACACTTTGCTTGGTATACCTTCTTTAGTTCACAGAAATATGTCCCCTTGAAAGGGAATTGGTTTTGTCTGCTCCCTAGACAGAATGTTCTTAGTCCTCTGTTGTTTCATTCTGATCACAGGGCAGATACTGAAGAAATTCTTCCTCCTGCTTGTAGCAGCCCTGTTGACATTATCTCAGCCTAGGAAAAGTCACTTCCCTTGAGCTAAGGATGTTTTTTAGTGGTAAAAGGTACAGCTTTTTAAAATACATATACTGTATATACACAGTTAATGTATATTTTGACATATCAGAAATGTATTCATCTCATTCATTCAGTCACTCCTTAATTAATTCAAGTGGTATTCAATCAAAAAGCAAACCTTTACTATATTGCAGCTTACCAATTTTTAAATGTGATATCTGCAATCATTTTCTTTTTTAGGTCTTTTTTCCTTTATTTTCAACAGGTGATTCAGCCAGCAAGTCTGTTGTTTTTCAAAAGCACAAGCTCTCCAGCAGAATGTATCAGTTTACATGGATGAGACAAACTATGCAACACTGGCAGGGGTGATTAAAATATTAATTTATGTAAAACCTTTATCCCAAAAGGAAAATAACTGTTTGCTGTAACTGACTGTAAAGTGCAAACTGGAGTTTGGATTTACATTTTAGTTTATTTAAATCTTTTAGGATATCTAACACTACCCTCCCCCCAGACTGACAATGCTGCTTTCTGCTGTGCCTCCTGTGCATATTCATCAGTTGTGACTCACTAATACAGGAGCTGTGTTACTGGCCAGATCACCAGGTGAAAACAGAGGGGGGAAAAGCCAAAGAAAAGAAAACCAATGCAACTGGCACATCTCATGGCTGGTGAGCTGAATTATAATACATTTTTGCTTTTTTGCTTTTAATACCACTTTCATTCAGAATTTTAAAGAGGAATTCCAGCTTGCCCCTAACTAGTCTTTAAACTGCCCCCTCCCCTTTCCTAACACTTATGCTAATTAGTCTGTGTGAAAAAGATGTGTATGCATAGGTACCTATTTTCAGGCTGCTCTGGTCTGGTGATATGATTTGGAAAGAGTGTTGACAATAGATGGCCCATAGAAAGCCTATGGGTGCCATAATCCCTTCCAGGCATTCCAGCACTCCCTCCTCTCCCCTTCAGCCTCCACTGGCCGATACAGGGAAGATGGATCACATGACTGGACTGGAGCTGCCTGAAAATAGGTACATATATACATCTTCCTTACAAAGGTTAGTTAGTAGTATAGGTGTTGGGAGGAAGGGGAGAGAAGGTTAAAGGTATTTAGATGTAAGCTGGAGTTGCACTTTACACTTTAAGTTTGCTAAAAAGCCCATTTTAAAGCCCAACTTCTTTTGTCAATTGACAGACTATGTTGTTTGTAGCTTTAAGAGAACTTTAAGCAGCAGTGTTACTAAGATGCTTTCAATGCTGTCAAGTGTTCCATATGTATATTTGCTTTCTGTAGACACAGAAGAATACCATGGGATGATGAAAATAATTAGCACAAATATTTTTCTTTGTCACCGTATTTTTAAAACCATGAATGCATGTTTGGCTTATAAATGGAAGGATTGACTATATAGAGCTAGAAATGTGATCAAGTAAAATGTGTGCAGGAAATCTCATTCATTACCCCTACTGTCTCCCTAATAAAATTACTAACTTTCTGTTACAATTAACAGAGTTACAGATTCCAGAGGTCATTGCTGATATGTTGGACAGATGGCATGCCAACACCAACTGTTTTCATAATGTAATGCACATGCTTATGAAGAACTAAAATTCCATTATACTCAAACAAATTTAGACTGATTTTCAGAACTATGCATGTTCACAGGGCCGAATGAGGGCTTATAGGTTGCTGGGTGCAGATGCAGCTAAAGACTGCTTCTGGAAGAAGACGCTATGATTAATATGAAGAAGCAAACTCTTTGCATCCAGAGACAGTCAAAGCTCAGATGTGCAGTTACATATAAATATTGGCATTGCCAGCCATTCGTGTGTGCAAGGTACAAATCTGCTGCTGGCCATGGCTGTTTGCGCATCAAGTGTGCATGCGGCTGAAGTTTCTCCCCTGTAGATTCCTGTCAAACCCCCTCATGAATGGGCCCTAAACAATGCTTTTGAAATGTTTTGTTTTGTATTATATTCATGTCACACATATGTATTGCACACTGCATTATAATTTTTTTGTAAATTTTGTATAAGTAAAAAAAGTGCTTTTAGGTACCTTGATTTACTCATACTGCCAACATAATATGCAGCACATTACAGGGTTCCTAAATGCATTTGCATCAGTTCCTGTTCTCCAAATCTCACTATCTAACGTTCTATTGGTGTCACATACAGTCATGGCCGAAATTGTTGGCACCCTTGATATTTTTCCTGAAAATCAAGTATTTCACACAAAAAAGGTATTGCATTAACACATGTTTTGCTATACACATGTTTATTCCCTTTGTATGTATTGGAACAAATATAAAACAGAGGCAGAAAAGCAAATATGACATAATGTCACACAAAACCCCAAAAATGGGCTGGACAAAAGTATTGGCACCCTTAACTTAATATTTGGTTGCACACCCTTTGGAAAACATAACTGAAATCAGTCGCTTCCTATAACCATCAATAAGCTTCTGACACCTCTCACCCGGAATTTTGGACCACTCTTCCTTTGCAAACAGCTCCAGGTCTCTCTTATTGGAAGGACACCTTTTCCCAACAGCAATTTTAAGATCTCTCCACAGGTGTTCAATGGGATTTAGATCTGGGCTCATTGCTGGCCACTTCAGAACTCTCCAGCGCTTCTTTGCCATCCATTTCTGAGTGCTTTTTGACGTATGTTTGGGGTCATTGTCCTGCTGGAAGACCCAGGATCTTGGACGCAAACCCAGCTTTCTGACACTGGGCCCTACAGTGCGACCCAAAATCCTTTGGTAATCCTCAGATTTCATGATGCCTTGCACACAGTCAAGGCACCCAGTGCCAGAGGCAGCAAAACAACCCCAAAACATCATTGAACCTCCACCATATTTTACCGTAGGTACTGTGTTTTGTTCTTTGTAGGCCTCATTCCGTTTTCGGTAAACAGTAGAATGATGTGCTTTACCGAAAAGCTCTATCTTGGTCTCATCTGTCCACAAGACGTTTTCCCAGAAGGCTTTTGGCTTACTCAAGTACATTTTGGCAAACTGTAGTCTTGCTTTTTTATGTCTCTGTGTCAGCAGTGGGGTCCTCCTGGGTCTCCTGCCATAGCGTTTCATTTCATTTAAATGTCGACGGATAGTTCGCGCTGACACTGATGCTCCCTGAGCCTGCAGGACAGCTTGAATGTCTTTGGAACATGTTTGGGGCTGCTTATCCACCATCCGGACTATTCTGCGTTGCAATCTTTCATCAATTTTCCTCATCCGTCCACGACCAGGGAGATTAGCTACAGTGCCATGGGTTGCAAACTTCTTGATAATGTTGCGCACTGTGGACAAAGGCAAATCTAGTTCTCTGGAGATGGACTTGTAACCTTGAGATTGTTGATATTTTGCCACAATTTTGGTTCTCAGGTCCTCAGACAGTTCTCGTCTCCTCTTTCTGTTGTCCATGCTTAGTGTGGCACAGACAGACACACAATGCAAAGGTTAAGTGAACGTCTCTCCTTTTTATCTGCTTTCAGGTGTGATTTCTATATTGCCCACACCTGTTACTTGCCCCAGGTGAGTTTACAGGAGCATCACATGCTTGTAACATTCTTATTTATCCGCAGTTGTGAAAGGGTGCCAATACTTTTGTCCAGCCCATTTTTGGAGGTTTGTGTGACATTATGTCGAATTTGCTTTCTTTCCTCCCTTTTTTTGTTTTGTCCCAATACACACAAAGGGAATAAACATGTGTATAGCAAAACATGTGTTAATGCAATACGTTTCGTGAGAAATACATGATTTCCTGGAGAAATATCAAGGGTGCCAACAATTTCGGCCATGACTGTATACTATATTGCCAAATTATTGGGACACCCCCCAAATCATTGCATTCAGGTGTTTCAATCACCTCCATGGCCACAATTGTATATAATCAAGCACCTAGGCATGCAGACTGCTTCTACAAACATTTGTGAAAGAATGGGTCGCTCTCAGGAGCTCAGTGGATTCAAGCGTGGTACCGTGATAGGTAGCCACCTGTGCAATAAGTCCATCCATGAGATTTCCTTGCCACTAAATATTCCACGGTCAACTGTTAGTGGTATTATAACAAAGTGCAAGCAACTGGGAACAACAGCAACTCAGCCACAGCTAAAGACTAAAAGTCGCCAACTGTCTCCAGAGTCAATAACTAAAGACCTCCAAACTTTGTGTGGCCTTCAGATTAGCACAGCAGTTCATAGAGAGCTTCATGAAATGGGTTTCCATGGCCGAGCAGCTGCATCCAAGCCTTTCATCACTAAGTGCAATACAAGGCATCGGATGCAGTGCTGTAAAGCACACAGCCACTGGACTCTAGAGCAGTGGACACATGTTCTCTGGAGTGACGAATCACGCTTTTCTGCCTGGCAATCTGATGGGCATATCTGGGTTTGTCAGTTGCCAGGAGAACTGTATTTGCTTTTCTGCATTGTGCCAAGTTTGTTGGAGAGGGGATTATGGTGTGGGGTTGTTTTTTAGGGGTTGGGCTTGGCCTCTTAGTTCCAGCTAGGGGAACTCTTAAGGCATCAGCATACCTAGATATTTTGGACAATTTCATGCTCCCAACCTTGTGTTTGTTGAAATAGACAATTGCAGCCTCAATCAAAAAGTGGTTTTACAGGATGACAACATAACATGACAACTGATTTTATAGGATGACAATATAACAGAACATCTGGTAGTCAAAGTGTGGTCACCCAATAACAGGAGATACCTGAACAGGATCTTCATGGCACGGTCACTAAGTATTATTGTAAAGCCTCAATCCAGTCTTTTAACCACTTGACTCTGGGAGGTTTTACCCCCTTCTTGACCAGAATATTTTTTGCTTTTCAGCACTATGCTATTTGAACTGGCAGTTGCTCAGTCATGAAACACTGTACCCAAATGAAATTTGTATCATTTTTTTCCACACAAACAGAGCTTTCTTTTGGTGGTATTTAATCACCACTAGGTTTTTTTATTTTTTGCTATATAAATAAAAATTACTGAAAATTTTGAAAAAAAAAGCAAATTTTTCTTGTTATAAAATTTTGCAAACAAATTATATTGTCTTATACATTTAGGCGAAAATGTATTCTGCTACATTTCTTTGGTGAAAGAATAATCTGAACCAATGTATAATATTTTGTCCGTGTAAAAGTTATAGAGTGGACAAACCACTGTGTATATATATATGAAAATTAATCAAGCCCCCAAAATTACCCTTTTTTGGAAAGCAGATAGTCCAAAGTATTTAGTAAAATGCATGGTGAGGTTTTGAAGTTGTAATCTATTGTCTCAATTATTTGGAAAATGAAGACATTTTAAAAAATTAGTTTTTTTTCACAATTGTTATTACAGTGCAGTACCATGTCATCATATGACTGGTGTGGTGGTGTGCCAGTAATGAGGGATACTGAATGGTAACAGTATGAATATAAAAAAAATAAAATAATTTTGTAGTCAACAGCACAGTGGCTAAATGGTTAGCACTTCTGCCTACCAGTACTAGGGTCGATGGTTTGAATCCCAACCACGGCACCACCTGCTGGGAGTTTGCATGTTCTCAATGTGCCTGCGTGGGTTTCCTTCCACACTCCAAAGACATACTGGTAGGTTAATTGGATCCTGTCAAAATTAGCCCTAGTATGTGTATGTATGAATGTAAGTTAATTTAGATTGTATGCCCTTTGAGGGTTAGGGACTGATGTGAATGTACAATATATTTGTAAATCGCTGTGTATATTGACAGTGCTATATAAGTACCTGTAATAAATAAACGCTTTCTTTTTTTACAATTTTTTTAAGGATCAGGGATTTTGTTTACATTGTTATTGCTTATAACTGTGATGATCACTGTTATAAGCAATAGTTAACTGTCATGAATGGCTTTTCATTCATTACAGCTTGCTTATTGTTGACGTGCTGTGATTGGCTACAGCTAATCACATGGTGCAGGGTGCCAGATACCATGTGATAGCTGTGGGTCAGTTACAGCATCAAAACAGTAAGCATGCTGGTCATGAATAAAAGCCATTCATGACAGTTTGCTTCCATAATATCATGTGATCACTATGAGTGGTTACTGGTCAGTCGATGTGAGCATTGTGCTCTTTATCAATACGCCACCGTGCCTGCCTGTGCCTCATGCTCACAGTAGATTTACTGTGAGTGGGATATCAAGTGGTTAATGTGAATTTCTATGTAAATTATTTTACTATGGCGCCATGCTCCATAGACGTACACAGCGGGACTTAGCCAATGGCTCCTACTGCTGTTCGAGTCTCTGAGTGAAAAGAAAGTAATGGGAGAAGAGATGCAGCTATGCACAGTGCTGATCTTTTCTCCCCTCTCTTCCCTTTCACACAGGGAAGGGGAAGCACATGGAGACTAAAAATGTTTTTTACCTTAATGCAAATAATGCATTAAGGTAAAAAGCAGTTTTAGGTTTAGTATCACTTTAATGTTTAGAGGACAATCTTCTCCTTGAGTACTAGTGGGTCTTAAACAGTATAAGGCCCCACAACTGACCATGGGACAAGTCTTTTTGACATCTGGTTACCTTGCACTGATGCATAGCTGCTGGTATTCAGTGCAGTCTTCCAAAACACTACACAGTCACAGGAATCAGTTTAAGGTCTTTACTCACAAGTCCCCAAGGCAACTTCCACCGTCCAGCTTCCTTTGGACATTGTCTAGTGAGTGAGATAGCACCTTTATACATCAGATCCCCTGTAGTTCTGCAGTCGGCTCAAAACACAGTCCATCGAGGTCCTCAGCTCTGACACTGCTGATGCCTCTATAGGAGCTGTACAGCCCATGGGCTGCCTGAGAGCAACAGCCCCTCTGATTCTGGAACCCTCCTAGGAAGAAGGAACCCAAGCTCTAAAGTGCTTCAGATGATATACCACCATTCCAGTCCTCTTCTGGACACTCCTTTCTAGTGATTAATAATTAGGCTAGTTATTTTGAATCTCACACCTTAAGCTCTGGAAGCTTCTACTAGAAACAGGGGAAGCAAATCTAGCCTGTGAAACCCTGAACAGACACGTACAAACAATCACTGCTCCCTTGATTGCAGAAGGAGCCAAAAACTAAATTTACCTAGCATACCATGCTAGGAGGGTGCTACATAGTCCAATTTTATATGGTGTAACAAGCATGTAAAGAGGCAGTTTTCTCATTGTGGACACCTAAAACCAAAGACTAGAGAAGTAGG
Source organism: Staurois parvus (assembly GCF_062004578.1). Classification (NCBI taxonomy): domain Eukaryota; kingdom Metazoa; phylum Chordata; class Amphibia; order Anura; family Ranidae; genus Staurois; species Staurois parvus. The sequence goes on along the minus strand of NW_028318497.1, from coordinate 332,327 downwards.
GAAAACTGTCACCCTGCCTGCTTTCCAGGTCTGAAATGCTGATTCAGAAATTACACCACTATATAAATCTTTGTATCTGTGAAGTTCTTGGCTGTGTTCACAAATATCTTATATAGATCAGCCCCCTGCTGCATCCAAGTACTTGCTTCAAAGTTACAGTGCTGCAGCCTGGGATCGGAGGAAATGTTTTCTTCTGCCTGCAGCAGATTGGACTGGTGACATCATCTCAGCGTAGGCAAAGTCACTTGCCAGGAGCTTAAGGACTGATTTTTAATTATAACAGGTGGAGTTTTTTTTTTATAAATGACACTGTTGCTGTATATCGTGTCATGTGTGGAGTCATTTGTAAAGTTAGTAAAAGGTCCACTTTAATCATAAAAGTGCCCGAAGGCAGGACATTCCTCATCACCCATATCTGCTAATCAGATTCCAACTTTATGAAGAATAGAAATTAATATAAGCAAAAACTAGAAAACTCCAAAAGGCTTAAGAAACACACATCAGCATTGCTGCACACATATTTAACTTGACAGTCAAACCATCTGCTGGAATAAAATACACTTTGTACCGGTATATTCAAAGTTTTACAGTTCAGCTTGTCTTCACCACAGAGGACTTCAGAAAAGCTGGAGCTGCCTTTGCTAACCTCCTTCTGTAAAGTGCTAGTCTCATGCATGTCATGCTGCTCCTATCATCTTTATTTTCTGAGTCAAATATGCAGATCAGCAAGGTCAGAGAAATCTCAGAATTTTTATATATATATATATATATATATATATATATATATATTTTAATCAGGGTATCAGCATGGAAACTAGTATTTTCAGATAGAGTGGTGATCAATGTCAGCATCCTCGTTTGCCTAATATATTTATATTTATATTTATTTTAAAGCTGAACTTCCGGTAAACAGCTTAACACAGATGAAAGTATTTGTACAGGCGCTTGTGTGGCCATCTAAAGCCCAATACACATGGGCTGAATGTCGGGCAGCATTGGCCGGTTCAATAGAAACTGGCCAGCATTCAACCCGTGTGTACGGCAGCCAGTCTGACAAAAGCCAGCTGTTTGGCTGGCTTCTGTCGAAAGGGGCATAACCAAAAAAGGTGTGTTCTGATCGGAGTGTTCTGGTGGTGGTGGTGGTGGGGTGTCGGGGGCATCCCCCCTGTCAGTGTACAAAAGCACAACAGGTGAGATCACTATACTGACATAGGATATGTAGGGTCATCAGCCTTCAGGGATCAGGAATCACTCAACCTCCACCAGGGGGATCACACTCCAGGTACCAGGTATCATGAATAGCCACCAGGGGGACCTCTCTCAATGGCAAGTGACAGAGCAGTAGCAAAATCCACCTTAAGGGGGGGGGGGCTTGCAATCAAAGGAGCCCAAACAATTACTGGATTACTTACTTACTGGATCAGCTTTTACATGGCAACTTTTTTCTAATAAATTACTACATTATCAGAAATTTCTGTTTGGGCTCGTTTGATTGCGAGCCCCCCCCCCTACCCCCTTAAGGTGGATTTTGCTACTGCTCTGTCACCTGCCATTGAGAGAGGCTCTGGGACATGTCAGAGACAGAACTTCAGGCAGCACTGCATATGGACAGCTAGAGGCTCAGAGTCCCTGAATCGCCAACCAATAGAAAGCCAGAGAAGCGTGTCCCACTCCTATTTTTAGCCAATGAAAAGCTAGTTGTTAGCGAACAAATGCACAATATGTCAAGTTTTTTCAGACGGTCCGATTGAAATCTATTGGGGCCAAAAAAAATTAGCCTTTGTAGCTCAAAAGATATTCATGTACTTTTTCGAGCTACAAGTTTCAAGTGACATTACGCTCAGATGTAAACAGGCACACCTGAAAACCATGGGAGCTACAAAATGCTCAGGTGTGAATTAACCCTTAATGATGTATTAATGATTACAGAGCTTTACAAATCTTTGAATGTTTATTTTATAATGGTATAATAGTATATTACTACTAATACTATTAGTAATAATTATAACATACATGTATAGCAAGAAATAACATATAATGCGTAAACTCACTAAATAGGAAATTATTCAATTCCTAGAATGATTAGGAATAGAATGAGGTCCTTAGAAGCATCTCTGATTGAGAAATGTATACTGTAGGCCTTGAATTCATGCTGAGTTTCAACAATGGCAGTACCATGCAGGGTTAATTTCTAATCCTTTTAGTGCTGACTTTAACAAATTGCCACATCAAACAGAACTTCAAATTAAAGAACCTAGAAAACTATTGGGGATAAAACGGTCTGAATATAAACATGTTATTTTAGGCTACACGGGTGATCTCCTGTAGCATGGCTGTGCGATTTTAATTATGTTTGATCGCTAACATTTTTGTAAAAAACGGACTCCTGTGTGAATATATGCTGTAATTTTCAAATCCCCTGGATTTTTATTAAAACAAAAACAGAATATGCCTTAGTCATGGGTTATATAACAGAAGTTACATAGAATAAACTAGGATTATACAATGAGATTAAAAACCATTGTTGTAAACATGCTTGTGTTTATGTAATCTTTTACAAAGGTTAACATCAATCAAAGTTGATATTTGAGTATATTGTAGATGACTGGATAGCAGGCTGAGTCTCCCACTGGCTTTCAGGGTTTTTTTTAGTGTTTTTGAAAATCTTTCCATCTGAATTCCCAGCCCCACCCACCTGCCATAGGGTTTATATAGGGTAAATGTTTCCTGAGACAGTCTGCTCACTGGATTTAAAAATACCTTTGAATAATAGTATTATAAGATTTATTTCTATGATTTATTGCGAACCAATGTATGTGCTATAAACCAGCAAACCCGAAGGTTCAGTTCACACTATTGTGATGTGATTTTGGCATGATTTTCAATGTGATTATGTAGTGCGACTTTGATGAGACTTGGCTGAGTTTTTGCATATTCTTTGGAGCCAAATAGCACTGTAAACCGCACCAAGTAGCACAAGAACCTTTTTCAAAATTGCACCCTGCTGAGTCACATTGATGAGAAAGTGCACCTTTGAATGTAATGTGATTTCCCTTGTCAAGTCCCATTAGAAATCACACTAGTGTGAACCAACACTTACTGGGATTCACAGTGGATTAAGAGAAGGCTTTTGGTTCCTTTTGGCCCAACTCATCATAACCATAAGTTTCACTATTCCAAAAGTTTCTGCAACATTACATGAATTTTTGGAGATATACAAATGCAAATACATTAATAAAGTGTATTTAAAGCCTAAATCTATGTTATCATATTTGGCACCATGCCTCACTGTATACAATTTTTTAAGGCAAATTGCTTTTTGTGAATCTGTTGTAAAGTTTCATTTATGGAAATCCTGCTAATAACAGCACATAATGTTGCAGTCTGACAGTGCTAAGCCATTGCCTCTCAATTAGCAGCAGCATTGTCAATATACCCCATGAGTTCCTTCAGTTGGCCATTGGACTGCCTCTCTGATAGACCTAATAGGCAGCCCAATGTCCAACTGAAGGAGCTTGTTGACAGTGTTTGACAAAACTATTGTTTATTGCAAGGTAACGGCTTAGTTTTTGACAGCTTGGATTAGGAAGCGCTGTTAGTGACAGAATTTCTATGTCAAAAAACTTTGCAAAAAGTGCATAATGAAACAATTTTCTCAAGAAAATTGTATACAGTAAGATATGAGACTGGATAGGGCACTTGAGATGAACAAAGCATGTAAAATCAACATCCTAGGAAGTGTCAGATTTTTAAAAAACCTTTAGCCAGTGAATTCTCCTCACTACTGCAGAGATCAACAGTGCTACCAACAGGAGAAATAAACATTCAATTTCATCTTTGTAGGAGACACATTGGAATAAAGTTATTTTTTTCATCGACAATCATTACGCAAGGCCCTGCTTTTACTGTTTTCAGGTTAATAAACATTTTGTTGTATGACTATAGATATAGCTATGTCACATACAATAATATTTCATTGAAAATACTTAAATCTCTACCCATTTTCAACATTTCACTCAAAAATGTTAATGCTGAACTTTAAACTGGGTACATAGTATAAGAAAATCGGGTAAGCGATCGTTCAGTTTTACTTGATGTTTCGCAGCAAGTCAAACCTGAGGATGGTACTAATTGTATCAAAATTCTCGAACAACAAAGACCTTTTTTTCTGTTTGTAGAAACATTGTAGTCTAGATTAGGAAGTGATGTAATGTACGTTTGACCCTGTAGCCATGCCTTTCCGCTCCATACATTCAGAGTGTTGCTGATTCTTCATTCTGTCTGTGTCTTCAGAATTTTCATTCCAGTAGATACGGTCAGATTTGCACAATGGATTACATTCCAGATGACTTGCAAACCTCAGCTATTTCCATAGTTGGACTTGAAATTCTGTCAATGCAGAACCAGCTTCCAAAGAAGAGAAAAAGGAGAACCTGGTGTACAAAATGGTTACTGAACCATGACCAGTTCTCCCATATGTCACTGTTGAGAGAATTACTGAAGAACAACCCTGGCGATTTCAGAAATCATTAAGAATGACTGATTATTTCTTCAATCTATTCCTGAATTTCTGAATCCCAACCTCCACCTCCACCTCCACCACTGGCATCACAGCAGCACATAGCACATTGGCATTATCATGCACCTGATCAGCCAAGCTCATCATAGTCCCAGGATTCTCATTATACACTTTTTTAGTTGGTTTGCATGGTTAATTTTTTTAAGATCTCATGTGGTTTTTGAAAGTTTCCTAGCTGGCCTAGTAAAACACTGATTAAAGCACTTTGTTTTCTTTCATCACATAAACAAAAACCTTAATATTAAGGGGGTTCGGGCAGGTACATACCAACACAAAGTGGCGGCTTACACTGATAACCTATTTTTTATTGCTGAACCTCTAACCTCTCTACCTTCTTTGCTACAAGAGATAAAGGAATATGGTGATCTATCTAAGTTTAAATTCAACCTCCAAAAAACGGAGGCTTTGAATGTCTCCATACCTGATTTTGCACTGACTAGTCTACGCCCCTTTTTTCCCTTTTAAATGGGCTGCTCATTCAATACAATATCTGGGGACAAAAATTCCCTCCAATTTCAAATTCTGTCTTTTCTTTGAATTCCCAGCCCTTTCTGACAATGCTAACCATAAGAAGTGGGATTCCCTCTCTGTCTCCTGGTTCGGCCGCTGTAACGTACTTAAGATGAATACAATACCCAGATTCCTGTACTTGCTACAGGCCTTACCGTTCAAGATACCCCAGAACTTTTTCCATGCTATAGATTCAGCATTCACAAAGTTAATTTGGCAAGGCCAATACCCATGCGTCAGCCGAGCACTGCTGTTATGACCTAAACTCAAGGGTGGCATTGACTTTGCAGACCCCACCCTGTACTATACAGCAGTGCATATGACATGGGTAGTGGATTGGTGTCAACACAGCAACCTGAAATTATGGGTGGAGCTGGAAAGGGAGATGGCTCACTCATGGGATTACCCTGGGCAGGCAAGCCACATACTGCTTATTTGGCTACCCACCCATTGATTGGCCCTATCTTGGCAGAGATGGACAAGTTCTTCTGCCTCTTTTCCTTGCTTAGCTTAACTTCGCCTATGACACCAATCATTGGACATCCAGGCTTTATTCTGGGTCTGATGGACCCGTGTTTTTAAATGCAGACCCAAAATGGGCTTTCCCATGCCTCCCATTTTCTCCGGCCATCTGCCTGGACTCCCATTAAGACTTTGTTAGTTAGATGAACACCTATTGCATTGGACCACTGGAGAGCCCTCCAACTTTCACATTTCCTGTGTACCATGCCCAAATCTGAGCTCTTCATTCGGCAACTTCACTCCTTTGAGGAGCTCTGCTTGAGCGAGGGCCTGATCCGCGGATCTCTCTCGACCTGATAAAAAATATGTTAGACCTCCATGCCACTGCTGATCCACCTTTCTTAGAAAAATGGGAAAAGAACCTGCAAACAAGTTTCTCTGAACCTCAGAATGCATCCTTTTTTTTGTGCAAAAATCCTCCCTCTGCAACAAATATCAGGAATCCTCTTATAAAATTACCACATGCTGGTACAGAACCCCGTCAGGCTTGGTCAAACTATTTCCCATTTGATCTGACCATTGCTGGCGATGCGAACAACACCCTGGCACTATCCTTCATATATAGTGGGAGTGCCCCAAACTCCAGACTTTCTGGCAATCAGTTCTTCGTCTCATCCACAAATTTACAGACATATCCCTACATAATGAAAGGGATGTCAAGCGAGCGCTACCTAAAGAGAGAGAACAGCCGCTAGAACACCAAAAAGGTAACCAAAAAAAACCTTCAAAGATAAATGTCAATGAATAGGTGCAGCGCTAAGACATAATATGCAACATAGTGAGTAGTGAATAAAATAATTAAAATAATTAAAGATTAAAACACAATACACATACATGTATAATAAAGTCCTTAGTATACATCAAGTGCAAGATATGATATCACCATGTGGTGACCATAGTGAATAGATGCCCCAGATAGAACTGTAAACGTGAGGATCCTATAAGATCAGATCACAATTCGTGTGTATGGATATCTGATCCGGGGGTGGCCGATGATGTGTCTCAATAAGTAAAATGCGCACTCACCAGAAGTGCGCTTAAAACACGCATTTGAGATTAATCCTGTCTCATCAGGTACTAATCAGGTCACCTGCTCCCAGGTATTGAGGTTCCAGGGTCCCTTGGTATGTATCACCGTCTGGGGTCACCTATAAAGCAGGCTCTGCGAATGACGGCACTCACAGGAGAGCCCAATAAGGGACATCACATAGTGTGATACTGTATAAGGGTCACTTTATTCAGGATAAGACAATAAATAAAAAATACAATAAATAAAAAAGACAATAAAATATGAACACTGACCTAACTTTCAGGATGGCCACCTGCGGTGGCTTGACGTCCGGCTGCTGTAGCCCTTCTGACGCGTTTCGTGCTATGCACGTATTCATAGGGTGCAGGGCTTACAGGCTGTAAGGTGTCCCTTATTGGGCTCTCCCTGTGAGTACCGTCATTCGCAGAGCCTGCATACACTCTGACATGTATCACCATTTTTACTATAATCAGGGTCATGCATACATACAGCTCTCCTAAATATTATATTATTATTATTATACAGGATTTATATAGCGCCAAAAGTTTGCTCAGCAATACAATACAGCAATGATGCAGTTCAATACAAGAGGGTTAGGAGGGCCCTGCTCCTTGGAGCTTATTAAAAGCATTATTTTTTTATTTGGACTTCGCATATGAGCGTTCCATGTAATGTGGCTGAATTGGTGTTTTTTTCTGGAAGTGTCTTCCCCATGTTAATTATTTACATTTTACTGTATTCAAGTTAGGAACTGGCTCCTGCCAAGCTGTCTGGCTGCAGAGTACTAATACAAGCAATTGTCTGGGGAAGGAACTAAAAAATAACACATTACACCTACTAATACCCACCGCATGGTCTGTAAATGCCAGTGACTGCTCTTGTCTCATTCAGGGACTTCTATATAGTGTGGCCACAGACATTCTCCTAATAATCTGGATTGAGTATAGTACGGGAAACTGCTTGTGACAAAAATTCATAGATGCATTACATTTCACAAGATAATAGAATCATGGATATGTAAATTTCTTAGGGTGGCAACAGATCAGTTATAATCCAAAGTGACCCAGCAGAGTAAAGTACATGTCTAACAAAAAAGGTTTAATATAGAATAGGGGTTGTTTACTGCTCAGTTTTTCTCTGTGTGCTGTTGGGAAGCATCCTGTGCATTAAAATATGTTCCCATTGAAAGATTTCCCTGTTACAACTGAAACGTAAAGGGTGAATCTCCCTAAACAACAATAAAAATCCAACAGAGGTTCAAAAGCACTGGATGCTTTAAGCGGCCATTGTGCTCTTGCTTGGTTTCACGTGCATCCCTATGTTTTGGGGAGGGGTGGACTCCCTCCTGGACATATCCTGCCCTTAATCTATCCTTTCTTATATGTGCTCCTACCAGGGGCGGACTGAACATTTGGAAACTCGGGCACTGCCCGAGGGCCTGGGGTCAGTAGGGGGCTCCATGAGATGCCCCTGGTACCTTTTTTGAGTTTGTTCAAGGACACAGGGGCCCCATGAGTTTTCAGTCTGCCCCTGGCTCCTACTATGGAGGGTCTGGAAATTTAGAGTTAGGACCGCAATATTTACAGAGGTCTCTTGGCATGGGCACTGAGGCTTATGCATATATTTGCAAATGCGCAAACAAAACCTTCTACTTTTATTGTAAAGGGTTAGACAGGGCCAATTTGGTTATTTTGCAGGCTGGCTGGTAAGTGTGCTGGGAATCCTATGTCAAGTTTAAAGCCCCCGCCACCACTGTTAGCATACGTTTGCCACATCCACTATCCAGCTATGTCACATACCCTTGACACCTGCACACTGTACATAGGCTCAAGTTTTACGCACCTCCCACCCACTGTTTGCACAGTTTTGCATCACCCATTATCCACCTATGTCACATACTATTGACACCTGTACTCTGTACATTGGCTCACGTTTTAGTCTTCTCCTGCTTGTGGAAGGTACCACTCACCCATTCACATGGGGTACCTTTAGCCTGATTACACGCTCATCAAAGCCCGGGACCAGGAGGGGCAGCGTTTAGGTGAAATCAGCCTCATGGCAGCCCTCCAACTTGGAGATGAGCCATATAATATGTTAATAGTGAAAGTACAGATTTCCTGTATGAAAGTGTTGGCCCGTGTATTTACACACCTTGCCATTGCATGTCACATTTAGGAGGGACACTTCTGAGCCATTGCCCTCCAGGCAGTGTACCTCTGCCACATTACTCCCAGTAACAAAATGGGGTCCCACTGAGCACCAGCGCAGACCTCATGTGGTCTCTCCATGAAATCTTTACTCTCTCTCGTACCATGTGGCTAGGCCCTGAATTTAGGGAACTGACCATTAAGGGAGGGAATCAGCGGACCGACCTCCTTGCTACTGGAGGAATCCTCACCCAGGCCAGGTACCATGCTAATGACTGCCTGTTGTACACTTGCACTAGTTCCGGTTACCCATGGCAACCCCATTTCTCCTCCATCTAGACTTGCAAAGTAAGCCTTTAATAGTGGCCTTGCTTCATACCCCAATTGTGCCTTAGTGACCCAAGTTATTTTTATATACCATGAACCATCATGCACCCCTTTTTTAAAGTAACTTTAGAGCAGGCTTAGAATGGTTGATGCAACTTTACTTAATAATGAAAGTAGCACAGTCCAACATAAACACTGATGACACCAGCCCTAACTCTCTAATTAGGTGTCCCAGACATACCTCAATAGGTGACAGTCCTTAACTGGCACAGTCCATAAGTGGTGGGCTCCGGAATCTAGTATCTTCAAATGGACTGCAGAGCATAGCCATACCCCTGCATGGCTCATAGTATCACAGCATTTCGGTAAGACAACTCGTGTCCTGGCCCCATCCTTCCCCTCTATCTCACCGGGCAGAAAGGCTGGTTCCAAAAAGACCAGGATAAGAGCACAAAACAATTAACCCCTTCTCCAGCCTGGGCCAGACGGCTACTTAACTAACTAATGTAGACAACCTGCCTACACACTCTTAGCATAGACACCCACAATCCATGGCGGCATGCTGTTCCCACCATCTCATTCTCCTCTCCTGGGTGCCCATGTAGGTAGTTTGTAAGATGTCCCATAATCTCTAATGGCCATTCAGATTGATGCTATAGTTCAATAAACATAAATGTTATTATATTTCACCCAATATTTCTAATGGTATCCTAAGGCAATAAACAGAGGTATATAAAAAAAAACCTAAATAAACTGGAGAAAAAAATCTTTCTTGCCACTTGTAATGCATTCAGGTGAACAAAAGGAGTAGGTGTAGCTGAGAGGTGAGAAAGGTTCATGCAATTTCTGTTCAACGTCAAAAAACTGCAGGCAAATGCATGAATAAGCTGGAATAGTGCATTGATCAATAGCATTAAATCCCCTTTTTTCCCCTGATATAAAGTTAGATTGAATTTTAGAGATTAACTCTTTGGATTAACCCAGCCGGTGTCCATCATTCCTGTGTTAAAGGTGACACTTCAGAGTTATAGAAATCGTTGTAATTATTCTCTAGAGAATGGTCTTGTACAACAGGCTCTGTTTTCATTTCCATTCGCAGCAATGGACATTCTTGACTGCAGTGATGCACTTGTTTTTGTGTTTCTAACATGTAATAAAGCTCTAAAAGAAAAAAAAATACAGAGAAAAAACATGAATATAAACATATTATTATGAAAACATAAAACAAAGTTTTGCATAAAATCAGCGTGGAGAAGGTTTAGAAAGCTAAACCTTTCTTTAACTTTCCAACTCCTGCCTTGCTTCTAGCTCCTCTTAGATTAATCTTTTTTTGGCTCATTGAATTGTGGTCAAGGCCATTGTAATGTGAGCCCTCCCTCAGATTCGATTGGATGGACGAGGCAGTGAGAGGCCCCTTTTCACAGAGGACTAATTGCTCTAGACCACCAGTATTTTGCAGCTACAGATGTCTTCCTTAATTTGCCTATAGAACACAATCGGCCCCATCTGTTGCATTTTTTTTTTAAAGTCGCCTTCTCCCCCTGTCTGCAGGCCTAAATTGAAAACTCATCAAAAAGTAATACAAGAGCAGTTTGGCTGGAAGGCCGCTGCTGTGGCAAAGAAGGAGGGGCTGCCTTTAATAAGGGCCCCCTGCTACTTTTACACCTAGTTTAAAGCTTAAAGAATAGCTGAGGCAGGGAACGAAAGCTGGGGGTGGGTACTGGAAGAGCCAAGAAAAAAGTTGGAAACTAAGGGACAGATGGGATAATTTGTGGTAGAATAATCTAATGTGTCATGGCTAAAGGGGAAAAATACAGAAGGCTCACTGAGTTGTATACACCCAAAACAATATATATGACTTTAGCTTTTTTTTTTCTTTCTCTTTCAACATACTCCCAGCTCAGCTGTCTTGCCAAACTAATGTTTTTGTAGCACTTGTATTGTTAGTTATTTTACCTGTCTATACAAAGAGATTGGCCAGTACACTTTGAAATATTTAGCAAAATAGCACTAGTATAATGAAAGGTCATGGATAAAGTATACACTGCTGAGCAGCTTTGTGGATTTACTACGCACATTATCTGCATTCTGAAAGCCATTTTTTTATGCAAAGGTTATTTTGTTTTTAATTATATTGCAATAACCTGGATGTTCTGGTAAAATAATAAGGATGAAAATATCATTGTAATAATGTTTGTTGGAATTCCATTGTAGATGGAAGGTGTTAACTTATTTTAGTAGCAATAATTAAAATCATATCAAAATTATTATGATCATATTGTATAATGTTCTTCCTAAGTAATATTCACAACAATACCTTTATATTTTTGGGGGAGTTTGCATATATCCAGGCAGATATATATTCATCAAAATATTATTAGGGTTCAAGCACGCTGGGCATAAAAAAATGCTGCTTATACAGGCTTTTGGAGGGTTTTTTTCAGCCTGTATAAGCATCCTTAGTTTATTTTTCATGTGCACTAGGGAATTAACAAGCATATTTTCAGTGAAGCATTTTCAGGCAGCCATCAGAATCTCGTTTTTGAGAACAGTTTTGGGCAGAAAAAAAAACGCTTGATGCTCATAAAAGCAGCATTTTCAAGTGTACATTGATTATAGTGAAAAATTAGTAGAAAAAAATGCTAATAACAGCAAAAGCCTGTACACTCTAATACCCTTGTGCAATATAAGTCACTATGAGCAATTTTTATGCTGCTTTTTCTACCAGCATTTTTTCAGCCTCCTAGTGCGCATGGACTAAATATATTTTTACAAAGAACTAGGAGAAGTAATTGAATCTTTTATAAGTGCTTACAATAAAACACTCCATCACAGAGTTGTAGCGGGAAATGTGTACCTTTTTGTTATTATTTATTTATTATTATTTTTGGATAGTGTGATGAGGGATTAAAACCCCAGTTATTTTCTTTTTGCTGTCTGTGTCCCTACTGGAGAAGTTCATTCTCACTATTTGTTCAGGTGACCATTATTGAAGGGACTGAAAGTGAGGGAAAATCCAAAATTTGAACTGTATCCAAAATGAAGTTGACTGTAGTGTTTGGCAGAGGTGCCTGTATCACAAAATGGGCTGTACAGAATTTAAACTCTTTGGCACACCACCAGTCCCTATCACATCAAGGAACCCATCACACTAAAACCCCCTCCCCTACACAGAGTCTCCTCATCACACCAAAGCCCCCCCCTTTACATTACAGTCCCCTGATCACACCAGAGCCCCTCTTCACATTAGAGTCAGCCCCCAACACATCAGAGCACACCTTTACATTGAAATCTCCCCATCCCACCAAAGCCCCCTTTACACTACTCTTCCCCCTACACACACCAGAGACACCTTCATATTGGGCACATCAATGGGCGGGAAGCAGAGCTGGTGTGGAAGGAAGCCAGACTGCTTTCCTCTTCTAAATATCTGTCATCTTCTAGATTGTTAGCTCGAAAGAGCAGGGCCCTCGATCCCCTCATGTTTTGCATTGTATTGGTATTGTTCTGTCACATGTTCTGTCCCCCTTTGTAATGTACAGCGCTGAGCGAACTATTGGTGCTTTATAAATACTGTATAATAATAATAATAATAATCCATGTTCATGGTGCCAGTGGGCTGGCCACCAGCACCATAGCAACAAATAATGCTGTGCATCCTGGTTACCCCCCCCCCCCCGCACACACACACGGAAATAAATAATGTCTTGTTCGGCCCTCCCTTTTCCTGATACTGATGTATTGGTGAGTGGCAGAAGAAGAGATTGCAGCAGATCCTGCTGACAGAAATCCTCAGTCTGGACAGTGTGTGAGCGCAGTAGTCCCCATGGGGTTTATTTAGTAAAGCTGGAGAGTCCAAAATCAGACTCCCTTCTGCATAGAAACCAATCTAACCTCAGCTTGTTCAATGAAGCTTTGGCAATGAAACCTGGAAGCTGATTGGTTTCTATGCAGAAGTGAGTCTGATTTTGGACTCTCCAGCTTTAGTAAATAAACCCCCATGTGTCCAGTACATACTGCACACATTGGATACACCCAATTCTCAAACTAGCGCTACCCGGTGTAAATGTAGTGGGCCCAATAGACTACGAGAGGTATGCCATTAAAATAGCATAGTTTGCAAAATTTATACTAGCGCCCCAAGTAAACAACAAATAGCAATACATGTTCCTATGGAAGGTTTCTAAAGGCACCTGTACATATATGCAAGCTTTCATTGTTCTCTACTATACAGAAAGGTATGTATTGGGTGCTAAGAACAAGTGGTCTTAGCACCACATCCCAAAATTATGTAAAAAATCCAAACAAATATCAAGTAACTTGGGAATTTTACGGTAAAATTTAGTTCACACTTACCCACATAAAATGATAAAATAGATCTTTTCTTCATACAGATTAAAATATATAAATATTAAAACATTAAAATGCATTGGTTACAGCACATATTAAAAATCTGCTTTTGATATACCACCAAGTGCATCCCCACCATTGTTCTTTCGTTTAAAGTATGTTAAAGATCATGTTATCATCTAATCATATATACAGTACACATAATCCCATTCAGATGGACCTATATCTAGAATAGATGCAGTAGCTAAGAGGTTTGTCAGTTGTAGGGGATATAAGTCTGAGCAATCCAGAGGCATCAAATATATTCAGAGCAACTGAGATCTTAAAAGATGACCATTAATAGTAAAAAGCTTTATTTATAAAGCATAATTAGCTAATAGCTGCTATAGACAAATATATAGTTTAATCGTAACAAATCTGATACAAAACAGAATCCTGAAAGGCACTGATTTCTAAAATAAAATCTCTACATATTACTATCACTAATAATATTTATAATAGCATAATATTATTACTGCGCATAGTTCATGAAGTTCCAAAAGTAAGTTATAAGACATTGCTTAAAATTTGTTACTAAATCCAGGACCCTGCATTCTATCTGGTCTCCCACAGTACACAGAACATGGAAATGCAATTATTTTAGTAAATATAAACTGCTAAATACCTTTTCTCATCAGCAGTTAGAGCAGTCTTGTGACTTCTATCAGTGTTCAGCAGAGCACTGGTTAAAGCTTGTAGGAGGAGTTTTCTTTCTGCTCTAAGTAGATGCAGAACCCCTGACCTCTGTCTAGACAGTGCTGATTGGCCCTGTGCTGATCACATGCACTCTCCCATGAAAAAAAAAACCTCTCTAGCAATACACACCAAACTGAGCATCTGAGAAGTGACTCCACACGATATGTCTTATCAGGAGATGAAAGGGGGACATTGGAAGAAGGGGAGTATCAGAGAAGTCAGGATCAAACAGCATTTTTACACAATACAGAGGATTAACCCCTTAGGTTCCACAGTGAGTATATCAAGCATGCTTTACTGCATATGCAGACTGATTTTACTGTTCTGGGTTTAGTAACACTTTAATGCTACCTAATAGCTGATAGGATCTTGTAAGTGAACAGAGCTTAGAGCATCTGCTGAAAACAAGATCTTTAAAAGTAATCAATTAAGCTATACATTCTGTATATTAATGTAATCGTACTGTACACTTAGGATCCATGCACACTGCCTTAAAAAAAAAACGCCGGTGTTTTTGGCAGAAAACAAGAGCTGATTTTGAGAGTTTTTTTGTACTAGCGTTTAGGGGCGTTTAGCATTTTTTTGCCAGAAAATCACTCTCGAAAACGCAAAACAGAAAAGTCTTTTTTTCTGCCTCTAAACGCTGAGCTTAAAATATGCCTCTAAACATCCTAATGTGCATGGACACACAGGATAACATTAATTGCTTCTACAGGAAAACCATGGAAGACACTGTTGTGCTGAATGCTAAGTGAGAGGACCGTCCTGAGGAGACCCTTCAATTGCAGGAGTGCCTGTGTTCCAACCGCCACAGCTGCAACTTCAGTTAAGGGGCCCGCACCGCATGACAACCTATACTTTAGCAGAACTGGGTGAGAGTGTTGCTGACCCATGCTTCATTGCTACTGTACATGTTACAGTTAGCGCTTGTTACTATTCAGGCCTGCCTAGGCTGTGAACACCTCTTGACATTAACCTCAATCAGAGACAAATATTTCACTGCCGTCTACTGCCGCAGGCTTCCACCTTCTTCACTACTTCGGCTACTGCTCCCAGATTGCTGAACTATATCACTATTTTGCCCTCCCTGCTTAGCAGATCCCTCTCTTCATTTACTTCATTTGGCCTAGGCAACTAAAGGGGCACTTTTGCTATCTAAATTGAACTTCACTTTTTAGAACTTCCACATTGACTCTGCCTCCTAAAGTGAATTGTCCAAATAACTTCACCTCTTAAAGTGACCTACCTCAATAACTTCATCTCATAAAGTGAACTGCCTCCATTGACTTCACCACCTAACGTGCCAACGTAAAGGGCCCCAACTAAGCCGGCATAAGTCTATATCATAGGGTTATTCAGACACTAAGGGTCTGTCTAGTAGTAGCACTGGTGTGCAGGTGAATTATCAGACTTTCAGGCCTAAGTCTAGACTCTCCTGACTGAGAGCCATCAAGTGAGCTAGCCTACTGTTCTTTTGTTAGCCTTTTGAATTCGTTTGGTGTATGATTTCCCAGTCAGAGAGCTATCATTTATGCTCTTGGCCCTGCATGACATAATAAGCTTTGCTTTAAAAGGGTACCTGAGCTAACTGTACTGTATTGTCATTGTGTTGTTTCATTGTGTGCAACTTTTAATCTCTAAACTGCTGTATTGCCTGATCATTCTAGTTATATCAATACAACCTGTTTGTTTTGACACAGCTGGTGTGTACCCTTCTTATGTGACTGTTCTTGTGTGACTGCTGGGAGGCCCCAGCAAAAGGTATTCTGGTGGTGTCAGAAGTGAAGCGCTGTCTAGGGCTAGGTAAAGAGCGAAGGACCCAAATCTATCAGCGACTCCTTTGAGGGCAGAGCTACACTGGATACCGCAGATCACAGATCTGACTACCACACCACTGTGATTGACCCTGGTACCATGTGATTGCTGTGACCAATCATAGCGATCACATTACCAGTAGTAAATGGCTGTCATTCACGCTTAAAGTAATTTAAAGACTTTTTTATGTTTAAGTCAAACAGCTGATGCACGTGATCCCAAGGCATATACCCCCTGAACATTACAGCATTTTTTTTTTACATGCTGTTACCAGTCAGTGCCCCTAATCACTGCCACCCACTCACAGTAGTGTCTCTAATCACTGCCACACCAGTCACAGTTGGCTTTATTCACAAAGCGGTGTCTACATTTTTTGGCATTCACTAAAAAATGTTTCTAAAATACCGCATGGGATATTTTTCCTAGATATGTGGTATTTATCTCATGAAACCATGAGGTATTTTATCTTATACAATCCAGTGGGATGAATACAGTGGAGAAGAATTCGAAACCCTGTCAGTTTTTATTGCTAATAAAGAGATAAAATGGTTTAAACCATGGAAATATGTCAACTCGCTAAGTCAGCCCTGCAGCAAATGTATTAATACAAAAGAAAAAGGGTGACTAGAATACCAGCCAAAGGGAAGCAGCTTTCACATGACACATGTGGTGTATCAAAAACAACTAAGGTAAAGTTTTACTAAACCCATGACCCTACTAAACTGAGCATGTGCAGAGTGCCTTCTAGAGCTTTATACAATCAGCAGATGTATTGGGGACTGTGGAAGAAGGGGAGGATCAGAGAAGACAGGATCAAATAGCCTTTTTATACAATGTGGAGGATTAACCCCTTAGGTTTCACAGTGAATATAACAAGCATGCTTTACTGCATATACAGACTGATTTTACTGTTGTGGTTTAGTAACAATTTAAATTAAGTAAATACAAAATATCTTTCTAAATGTCAAATATTGAATAAAAATAATATAAAAAAAATCACACACATATATAAATACCTTTCTTTCGCCAATAAAAAGTGCAATATTGTCATTTTTATTGGTGGAAGAAGGCTCTTTATATATGTGTGTGGTTTTTGTATACTATTTCCATTCAATATTTTACATTAATAAAAATATTTTGTATTTACTTAAAGTATAACTAAAGGAAAAACATTTTGGGGGGGTTTGGATAGTGTGGAGATGTATTAGAAGATTACGTTTTTACTGCTGTCTGTCCATTCTAAGGAAATTCACCCTATTGGTCCTGTTTACCATTATCATTGAAAATGAAAAAAAGAAAATCCCACATTTTGGTATTGCCCATTGGGGACATCTTCCAATGGGCACACAGATGGCACAACTGGTTCTAACCCTCCATTACTCCATCCAAAATAAAAAATAAAGTTTTGCCTTTAATTGCAGACTTTCTCAACCTTTTCAACACAGAGGAACCCTTGAAATAACCCTTTCCAGCCTAAGGGAACTCCTGCTAAAATTTATTCTATCTACAGCTCATGATAAATTTGTGTGATGGTCAGTTGGCAGAATGGTCCTTACACTTGTGGTCACTGAGAAGAATTAACACCTTATAGATAGCTAAAAAGATAATGATGTCAGTGGGAACTTGTCAGTGGAAATATACCTCTTAAAATAGTTTTGAAAAAGTAAAGTATCCTCACTACATATGACATTTGTTCTAACAAGGGATTAGACCACTGTGATATGCATGTACATTGTATTATGTTTGGAGTGATTGTGAGCAGGTGCGGACTGACAACTCATGGGGCCCCTAGGCAATAGGGGATCATGGGGCCCCTGTGTCCTTGAACAAACTCAAAAAAGCCTATAAAAAAGGTACCAGGGGCATCTCATGGGGCCCCCTACTGACCCCGGGTCCTCGGGCAGTGCCCGAGTTTCCAAATGGTCAGTCCGCCCCTGATTGGGAGTTTTTTTTGCAGCAAATTATGTATATGCTTATATATACACCCACAAAGTCTCTAAAAATCTGGTGAAATGACAGGAGAAAATAAGTATATTATGCTACAAGTAATGGGGTGGATTTACTAAATGATTGGGGTTGATTTACTAAAGGCACATAGACTGACCACTTTGCAAATGAAGTTGCTCCAAAACTTAGTAAATGAGGGGGAGCTCTACCAACTTCCATCATCTAATCATGTGCAAGCAAAAATGCTGTTTTTTTTTCTTGCATGTGATTGGGTATTTTTTGTAAAGCGAGGGGGGAACACTGCCGGACTCTCATGTAACAGGGGACCTCTGCCAGACTCTCATGTAAGGGGGACTCTGACAGACTCTCATGTAACAGGAGACCTCTGCCGGACTCTGATGTAAGGGGGGCTCTAAAGACTCTGATGTAATGTGGTGTCACTCTGGGGTCACTGATGTAAGGGCAGACTCTGATGTGAATGTGATGCTAATCCTGACTGCTGCACTCCATATGTTGTTTTGTCTATTACTTACTTCTGACCCCTGCACTCTGTACATTATGCATAGATATACATAGACCTGACCAGGGTATTCATTTTCTCAACAGTTGCTGGTTTTAATGAGGTTTTTCTTTAAGGTAAGCTAGGCTTAGTAAGGCAGCCTATACATTGGTCATTTCTTTTGCTCAACAGTGGGTTGAACAAAAAACAAATTCTTGATTCTCTCATCCACAAATTCAATGTGGATGGGGAAATCACTCCCCATGAGGAATTGCTTTCTGATCATGCAGAAATTTTCCTAGACTTGAGGCTAGTTGTACAGAAGTTGATCAATAGATCGACTTCTGTACAACCAGTCTGTCCATACATGGATCAAATTTCAACTGGTTGCTACTGAACCAGATACATTTTGATCCACGTATGGCCGCCAAAAGACAAAAATATTCTTTTTGTGTGCATAAAATCATATGTAATAGAAACTTTTAATTAAAAAAATGATCCCATGTCCTGAGGTTTATTTGTTTCTGTGAGACTGTCAGTTGTAGCGTAGTAATTAGTACTGTGGTATAGGTGTGAATTGTATACAGCAGGCACAGATTATTTTCAATCCCCCATTAAGACCCTCCCACTGTCCAGCCACATAATTTATTTCTCTGTTCTTTCCGAGGGTGCTCCATTTCTTTCATAATCCCAGTCTTGATTGCATTTTGTCATTCTGGTTTGACTTTTTACTTGTTATGAGTTTTGTTAATCACATTCCGACCTCCCTTTAGCAGATATACTGCTACAGGGCAGCAGGGGTGCGCAAAATCACTAATATATATGTGATTTTGTATTTCCGGGCAGGGGGGCACTCACAAGCCCTACCCACACTGCCATTCACGGCCGTGGCTGTCAATCACCGGGTCACTGCCATTCACGGCCGTGGCTGTCAATCACCTGGTTGGGGAGCCTGACGTGGAGAGGAGGCGTCCTCTTACTACTCCCGCTCAGAGCCCCTGATAGTGGGAACAGAGGGCTCAGAGCCAGTGGCACGAGTGCCGGGTAGGTCTGGAGCTGGTGGCAGGAAGGTGAAGACCCAGGAGATCCGGATGCAGGCCAGGTGCGGATGCAGGAACGTAGGTGCAGCAGCAGGCAGGTATAGCGGCAATCAGGATGCAGACTGGGAATGGACACAGGAGCGTGGATGCGGCAGCAGGCAGGAATGGTGGTAACCAGGATGCAGGCCAGGTGCAGGACCTTGGATACAGCAGCAGGTAAGTATGGCAGCAATCAGGATACAAGCCAGGTGCAGATGCAGGTAAGTCGGTGCAGCAGAGTCAGACAAGCCGGGTCAGGATCAAACGAGCAAATCAAATACAAGGGAGCAGGCAAACGGATAGTCAGGGGTAGCCGGGGTCGATGCAGGCGGAGTTCTTGCTTAGTCAGGTCAGATCAGATACAGGCAACAGAATAAGGTTATGGAGTGCAGAACATTATAGACCAGAATGCATTGACTAAACTGTATTGCAGGTTTAAATAGCCCGCCTTGCGGTGACGTGTATGCTACTGCGCATGCGCGCACTTGCACCGCTGCGGCCCGAGGGGATCCGGCGCACGGCTGCACGGAGGGATCCCTGACACCCGGTGATTACTGAGCATCTCCAATGGAGAGGAGGACTGCTTTGTTTACTAACAGTCCTCCTCTCTGTCGGCTCGGGCACACTGCTTTGGATGGTTGTGCACAGCATAGCCCAGCCAACCAGAGCAGTGTGCTTACAGTGAAGCACCAACACACCGCCCCCCAGTAAAACACTCCCAGCACACAGTTAACCCTTTGATCGCCCCTCATGTTAACCCCTTCTTGCCCAGTGTCGTCAGTACAGTGTCAGTACTTTTTTTTTAACACTGATCACTGTATTTTACTGGATATGTTTAATAGCAAAAAGTCAAAAATATTGTTTTTTTTCTCACAATTGTCAGTCTTTTTTTTTTCTTCATAGCGCAACAAATAAAAAACGCACAGGCGATCAAATACCACCAAAAGAAAGATCAATTTGTGGGAAAAAAAGGACGTAAATTTTAGCATTGCATGACCGCGCAATTGTCAGTTAAATTAATGTAGCGCCGTAAAGCAAAAAATGGCCTGGTCAGGAAGGGGGTAAATCCTCAAGATGGCAAGTGGTTAATATTGTCAGTGTTTACATATTGTTTATACTGTTTAAAGGCTAAGTTCGCCTTTAAGAACATATTATATTTCCTGTGCACTGCTGACCCCTGTACACCCTGTTGCCCACCCATCCTTTGCCCGGCTGACCTTCTGTCTTATGCCCTGCTGGCCTTATGTCCTCTGCCCCCCTGACATTTTTTAGTGCACCCCCACACCAGACTGGCTAGGTCTGGCCCTGGATGGAGGACCTCTGTTATGAGGAACGATTACAAAAACTAAACTTAACCCCCATGGAAAAGAGGGGATATGATCGCAATACACAAATCTTTAAATGATGATTGTATCATATAGGAGCAGGCTATTTAATCTAAGGTCTCTACAGAAGACACACAGCCACACAATGAAGTTGAATGAGAAGCAGTTCAATCTTACACTGCATGGGGAACTCCCTTCCACAGATGATGGTATTAGCAATGAGTGTCAATATTTAAAAGAAACTTGTAGATGTATCTACACACACACTTACTCAGACTGAACTGGATGGACTGGTGTCTCTTTTAAACCTTACCAACTATGTAACTGTATATACCATAGTTACATAGTCAGGCTGAAAAAAGACACAAGTACATCCAGTTCAACTAACAGAAAAAAAACACTAATAGAAGACCTCCATATACACAATCCTATACTCACTGATTCAGAGGAACACAAATAAACCCCCGGTAAAGTATGATCCAATTCACTCTAGTGGGGGAAATAATTCCTTCCTGATTCCCCCATGTGCAGCAATTGGATTTTACCTAGAGTTTACCTAGATCAGCTAGTGTGTTGCTAGCTTTGGAAAGTACAGTTTGGGAGTGCATACTGTTATTCAAGCTGGGTATACACTGTAGGTTTTTCTTTTCCAAGCAGCAGGTTAAACAAAAAAACCCTCATATATTCCATATATACAAGTTATATGGAAGCAGGAATACCAGGAATACCCCCCATTGTATTCTGACAGCACCCCCCCCCCCCCATCAGAAAACACTGATCAGGATTGGTTGCAGCAGTTGATTGAATGCTGGTTTTCCAGTAGGACTGGTTGAACAATCATGCGACAGCATCAAGGACAGTACCCAAGGGGAGTCCTGGGACACCCACCTACCAAACAATAAAACTGGCCAGCTACTGCATACAGAAGAGGCAATGCGTCTGGTGCCTGCCCACCTCTATTCCTGCTGATGTTCCTGTATTGCTCTTTGCACACTGAAGCCGTGTCAAGTCAGGCTGTTTGATCTCACTTTGATAGGATAATTGTATTTAGTATTTTTCTTCTTCTGGGGTATACCACTCTTTTAGCCTGAGCCGGCTCATGGTCAGGCTTTTACTTTCAGTGTACCTGCCCTTCCTCTGAAAATGTATCTCAGGATACAGCCAGAGAGGTTTATCTTCAAATGGCTATTAACCCCTTCCACAGCAATCGTTTATGAATAACTCAATGCAAAGAAGGATTTAATGTGGAGGGAGGAGGGTTTTAAAGATTTTTCTGACATTACAGCTATTGGGACCTACTAATTTAGGGTACATTCGTGAGGGCATTTAGCCACAGTGCGAATAGCAGCGTCAAGAATCTGCTGATTCCTGCTGCTGTTTTTGACACCAGTGAGCAGTTAGCTGCAGCCGCCAAGCCACACAGTACACTATAATTTCATGTTACTGGGTGCTGCAGCTATTCGTGACTGTTCCCCCAGTCAGTGATTATTTGATGAACACACACTTTGTGTACATTCATCAACGATCACCACAGGTAATCACTGGTTGTATGAACAGCCATAAATAGCTATGGCCATCGGCAACTTGTCATAAAAGTGTACTGTACAGGCTAGGTGGCTGCAGCTAAAACTGTTCACAGGAGTCAAAAACTCCTGTTGGGAACTACAATTTCAGAACAGATATTGGTAACTACCACCTTAAAAAAAGGAATTAGGAACTGCAGGAATTTGGACTTGTAGTGGGGCCATTGCTGTTTCCCTTTTAAATAACTGTTTGCCTTTTAAGACTGCATGTTGTCAGAGGGTTTGATTGGCTCAACTCTCAGCAGTACTGGAGTGTTTGTGGGAATTGCAGTTTCATCACAGAGGCAGACAATGTGATTTTATACTGCACAAGACTAGAAGACCAAGATGCTTTGCAATGAGGAGGGTGGTAGGTGAGTATGTGTGCCTTTGCAGAGGATGTGGGAGCTAGTCTGCAGCCCCTACTGTTGAAGTACATCAACACTGTTTCCAGATCAGCAGCAGTTGCTAAGGACAACAGTTATCTACAGCAGCTGAAGTCAGCGGCAACTGTGATCATTCGTACCAGTCACCAGCAATGGCAGTTACCGACAGCAACGACACCTCCTACCGCAGAGTGTTGGAAATCGCAGAGGAGGCGTGTGACCATCCCAGGTGAGGCACCTGACAACAGGAAACACTTGTCAGAGAGAGGGAGAGCCCCATTTATCATCCCTTCAAGAAGTTAACCCCTGGAGACTGTTCTTCTTGGATGTGGTCAGTAACTGCTAACCAATGATTCACTAACATAGGCCTGTGCAACGCATAGACTCACCCAGTGTTACAATCCCACAGCATACAAATGAATTTTGGACTGAGCCTAAAGAGATGTCACTTTAGCTGGGGACAAATTACTGCTATAGTTGCAGGTTAATTATGATCTATAGCTATATACATATATGCATATTGTGTTTATTGATGTTATTGTGCCAATTCTAGAAGGTTTGTGTATTCAGTGCAGTTAACTGCTATTTTCCAAGTTAGTTTGAAGTCTATTTTAGCTGTCTTATTAAACCTGTTTTAAAACTTCCCACAAGGTGTACTGGTGTGCTGTGGATCTAATATATATGGTTCATCACTGAAGTAAGTGCCTGTTAATTCCAACAGCTCCTAATTCCCCAAATCTACTGCATGGTACAGACGGTGCCGTCTTGACTGGAGCATTGGCTGGTGTTCATTTCTGGAGCATCTATGTGGGAATGGCTTGGTCCATTTATGCCAGAAGGTGCAGGAAATGGGGCTGATCTGAGACCAGAAGGAGCAGAAATTGGGGCTGATCCGGGGTGTGAAAGTGCAGGAATTGGGGTGGGCTAAGGTGTGAAAGTCCATTAATTAGGTGATCTTAGGTGTGAACGTGCATGATTTGGGATGAGCTGAAGTGTGAAGGTGTAGTAATTGGGGTGATATGAGGTGTAAGGGTGCAGGAATTGGAGATGAGAAGTGTAAAGGTACAGGTATTTGGCTGATCTGAGGTGGTAAAATGCAGGAATTGGGATTGATCTAAGGCCTAAAAGAACAGGAATTGGGGCTGATTTGGGTTGTAAAAATGCAGGAATTGGGGTGAACTGAGGTCCAGAGGTGCACAAATTGGGGTAACCTGAGGTATGAAGGTGCAGATATTGGAACTGACCTAAGGTGTGAAGGTGCAGAAATTGGGACTGATCTGAGGTGTGAAGGTGTAGAAATTGGGGTGATCTGAGGTGTAAAGGTGCAGGGATTGGGGTAATCTGATGTTTGAAGGTGCTCAAACTGGGGCTGATCTGAGGCTTTGAGGTGCAGGAAATGGGGCTGATCTGAGGTGTGGAAGTGCAGGAAGTGTAGTGATCTGAGGTGTGAAGGTGCAGAAACTGTGATAGTTCTGGGGGTTCAGGAATTCAGGAAGTCCTGAAGGCGCAGGAATTGTCACTAAGGACTAGGGTGTGAAGTTGCAGGAATTGGGGCTGATCTGGTGTGTGAAAGTATAGTAATTGGGGTGATTATGGGGCGTAAAAGTACAGACATTGGGGTGATCTGATGGGTGAAGGTGCAGGCATTGGTGTGAGCTGAGATGTGCAGGTGCAGGAATTGAGGCTGATCTGAGGCCTGGAGATGCAGGAATTGGAGCTGATCTGAGGTCTGGAGGTGCACAACTTACTTTACAATTTACAACTGTTATTTTTACAACTGTGTTATTTTGCAGAAGTCCTCAGCTGACATATTCATTTCAACCTTACCTTATTTCCCTCAACAGCACATGTTCTGCACGTGTGTTCTGGAAACATTTACCATCCTTGAAAGCTCAATGTTTTCTTACTATTATTCAAATAGTTTATAGCATTTACTGTATAAAAATTATTTTTCATGATTGAGTGTGCAAAGCATATTATTACTGGCACTCTCAATTTCTTTGAAAACATTTTTCGGCACACTATGCTCAAAAAGTTGCCTACCCCTGGTCTATGATCTACCAGAACAGCCAGATCCTTCTCCACCATTGACTCACCCAGTTGTTGCATGTTTTTAGCCCTCAAGTGTGTAACTTTACATTTAACATTTAACAAATGTGTGCACTGAAGTTGGCTTGTAAATTGGAGACATCTTGAAGGAGACGTTATTCCGCTGCATAGCTTGTTGTCATCTGCAAAGTACCTGAAATGGTACTTTTAATCCCAAACTCTATATCATGTACTGTATACTTAGGTTGAATGGCAAGGGTTCCAACACTGAACCTTGGGATACACAACTAATAATCTTAGACCGGTCAGGGTATGAGTCATATATCACTACTCTGAATACAGTCTTTTAGCCAGTTTTCTATACATTTAATTTCAAATATTTTTTATTGAAAGATTTTAGTGTAAAACAAAACAAGGTACATCAATATGGTTCACAGTTAAGTACAGCAATGTTGTCTATAAATTTACAAACTAAAAATAATTAAGTATGTAATATAGGGGTGTACACTAAATGTACTCTGCAATATTAGTTTTTGTATATAGCTATGCATAATAATATTTTGTTTGGGAACATCACAGACATGGCAGATATCAGTGATTTTTTCCCCCAGTTTTTAAAAATGTGTTCTTCCTTGAATTAAGGAAGTGTGGCTTTGAATGAGATTTCTACAGTTATTGATTAACTTATTTTATATGCACTATATCCTTACCAATATAGTGGAATACTTTATATTAACCTCCCTGGTGGTATTCCCGAGTGTAGCTTGGGGTTAATTATCAGTGCCAAAAGCGGTAACCCTGGTACACTTGGGATTACCCTGCTCTGGGATTCCCTGTTTCACTTACCTTGTCCTGCGCTCCCGGGATGTCCCCCCTGCAGTGTCCCCGGCCATCTCCTGTGGCCGATGCCGGCATCCGTCTTCCGGGTAGCGGTCCCTGCGAGCGACGGGACGTACGGTGGCCGGAACCGGCAGGAAATTTAAAAATTTTAAAAAGTGACAATCACTAAATACACTAAAATCACATAGTAAAATATTACTGTATCAAAGCATTTCACATACATTTTGTCCCTACTGCTTTGTCCTGTGCCCTGCAATATTAGTTTTTGTACAGTATATAGCTATGCATAATAATAATATTTTGTTTGGGAACTTCACAGACATGGCAGATATCAGTGATTTTTTTCCCGGTATTTAAAAATGTGTTCTTTCTTGAATTGTGGAAGTGTGGCTTTGAATGAGACTTCTACAGTTATTGATTAACTTATTTTTATATGCACTATATCCTTACCAATATAGTGTAATACTTTATATTAAGCTCCCTGGCGGTAATCCGGAGTGTAGCTCGGGGTTAATTATCAGTGCCAAAAGCAGTAACCCTGAGCTTCACTCAGGATTACCCTGCTCTGGGATTCCCTGTTTCACTTACCTTGTCCTGCGCTCCCGTGATGTCCCCCCTGCAGCGTCCCCGGCCATCTCCTCCGGCCGATGCTGGCATCTGTCTTCCGGGTTCCGGTCCCTGCGAGTGACGGAACGTACGGGGGCCGGAACCGGCAGGACATTTAAACATTTTAAAAAGTGACATTCACTAAATACACTAAAATCACATAGTAAAACATTACTGTTTCAAAGCATTTCACATACATTATGTCCCTAGTGCTTTTTCGTGTGCCCCGCCTGCATTTTTACTGTTCTTTCTGCCTTGAAACTGAGAAAAGTTCATGGCGTCCAAAAAGCATCCCTTTATGTCAAAAGCGGTTTTAGACCAGCTAGAATACTACGATAGTAAATCAGAACTACTTGCAGAATTGAGTGATAATGATTCGTGGGGAAATTCCTCATCAGACACTGAAAACGATTTTGCGACTAAGCTCAGTGATGTGCGAACTTGGCGCTATATTTCAAATGTCAGTGTTTTTGGTTTGATTATATTATTGAATTAAACTTATTATTATATTATTATTTTTTATGATTATTTTTTATATTATAAATAATGATTTTGTGTTTCAAATTTTATCATACCCATGATGTTTACTAGACTCTTGTTCGGACAGATTTCAGTGAGTTATTCCTAAAAATTACAGGCCTACAATAAAAAAAGACATATTTCCATGCAAAAAAATGTACCGCTTTGAGCACAGAAATATGGACATAATCATACCACTAGGGAGGTTAAAATGCACTATTTTGTTGGATGCTTGTCTAATCATTTTTCTGGGATTTACATATTCAACTAACATGAATTCAGATCTACTAGGTAATACTACTAGGGACATCACTACTGACACGTTTCGTCACAGAATCGACATCTCTAATGCCACCCGCATCCCAAAGACAGGAATGAAGCTGCAATATCCATGCTGGGCACACTTAACTGCCACCCGCTGATAGCAGGGCTTTTGGTCAATGAAAGCACCTGCCAATGGCAAGATCCACTCTCCAGGCATCAATCCTCTGCATATGTGTGCTAAACACCCCCCCTGGTGATAGATGTGGACACGGTGATAACTCAAATCGGATTGTTGAAGTTGGAAGTCTTTTGGATGCTGCAGAATGCTTCTTGTATCCACACAGCAGAGACCTGGAGGCTTTCAAAAATGTAGGGAAACCACTGCTAACATCACGAGTCCCATGGGGAGGACAAAAAATATCATGTATACATAGGTTAAATGGCAAGACTGAACCTTGGGGTACACAACTAATAACACTAGACCAGTCAGATTTTGAATCATATATCAATACTCTGAATATGGTCTTTAGCCAGTTTTCTATACATTTACACACTGAAAATATGTAACTATGTAATATAGGGGTGTGCACTAAATGTATTCTGCAATATTAATTTTTGTATATAGTTATGCACAATGATATTTTGTTTGGAAATTTCACAAACAAGACACAGACTGTAAAAAAAATACCTAAATACTGCATGTGATCTGCTTTTGTGAATGTAGCTCACTGTGTCATAGAAGAGTGATGGCAGAAAAAAGTCATCCATCAAGTCTGCCCCCTTAATATGTGTTGTTTGTAAAAATATTGTTTAATGCCAATGCCATTTTCTGTGGCCTTTTCTGTCAACCATAAAGCCTGGCTGAAATACTCCCAATGTTTACATTCCTATGTCCTGGACATGAAGATGGACTACAACAAAATGGCCACCTAGGCACCTTTGTTGAGGAAACTTGGAGATTATCACTTTAGTTGTCCTTAAAGAAGGGGGCTCAGCAGTCATTTTGTCATAGCCCATGTCCAGAAAATAAGTCTGGAAGTAGGAATATAAACATTGGGAGAATTTTGGCTAGGCTTTATGGCTCACAGAAATGGACTACGGAATTGCATTAGCACTAAACAATATTTTTGCAAACTGCGCAGCATATTATAAAATACTGAGTCCCCTTTTCTGCATGGGCCAGTTTATGTAAAAAGTGAGCTTAAACTTATAATATGCAGTAAAGTTCCCGATAAAATCTCATTCTCAGCAAATGTGCACCTGCACATGTTTTTGTGTGTTAAATGCGTTGCATTTGGCAGCTCTCAATGCACAAACAACATAAGTCTCGCGCTATTTATTTAAAACTATGTTTATTGATAATATAAATTGTACAGAATTCTGAAGAATCTGCAATAATACATTCAGATGAAATAAACATTTATGTCAATAGACTAAAATTAAAACATTATTTGAAGAAAACCACTGTCTCAAGCATTTCCTCTTCACATTTTTACAAAGAATATAAAACATAGTGCTACTACCATAGAATAGCAATTGGTCGCCTGGAATATCAATTAATTAAGGGTAGGAGTGGAGTTATGCCACATACCTCAATTTTTTTTGGTGTGGGATATTTTTCTGGTGGTGGAATTTTCACTGGTAGGAAAGGGATGGAGGGTTTGAACAGACAGACTTGTTCTGGGGAGATTTCTCACATTACTGCAGAAATATAAAGTGAAAAAAGGTATTTAACATGCAACTTTTTAATATTTAAATAGCTATGTACTATTTTTTATACCTTGATTTTTCTTCTACTGTAAGTCGCGGCACTCTGTATGCTGTGGGTTCAGCCATTGGACATATGCAATGTATGGCACTACATACAGAGTGCAGCTCCTTTTGTGGTCTTTCTTTGACCTCTACCCTGTATGTGTCTTTTAAGCTTTGTGATGTCGTCACTAGGGGGGGTGTTGGTAGGTGGGACTTTGCGTTTGTCTGTTCACATCCATGCTGTAGTGTCTTTAGACAAATGGGCTGAGCTTCATCAAAATGTTGACAATAAAAACACTGCTGTTTTTGATCTACCTTCTCTGTAAGACCCATGAGTGCCTCTAGACCAGTTTTGGATTTATACAGAGAGCAGCTGTCACAATTATGTTATACACAGCCGGACAATTCTTAACCTACTGACAACGTAACTGCCTTTGTGGTCTGGGGTCTCTGGTACTGACAACTAATAATTAGAAACAGAAAAGTGGCTTATCAGCTTTTATAGACCAAAAAATATATACAACTTTAAAACACTGTATAAAAGATCTAAAAAAAAAAAATTCACTGGAGCATTTATTACATTAAAAGGTTTGCTGGCATCCATGCAAACCTAAAAACATGTACTGTGGTATTATAAAACATGGCCAACTTACGGATTCAATGAGAAATGATTTACAAATCCAATATTACATTTTCTTTTACAAAAAGTTTATTGTAGATGAAGCAGAGATAAACATTCGGGTTACAGATTCAATGACCATCAAATATAAATTGTACTGGATAAATGAAAACCAATTTAAATCATACATTGATAAGGGCATAAGTTGAAAAGAAAAATTTTACATAGATGTTTCATAAAGACAAGGATAAGGGAAAGAATTAGTGAGGAACTATTAGCGAACCTTTTTGGGTCCATAATGATGTGAGTTCAAAAGAAAGTTTTGCTACATCAACATTATACAAAACAGGACAGACACGAAGTGGAACCTTTCCAAGAAGTGAGATCTATTCCAAACCCTAGGTACCTAAAAGAAGTCTGGGGTACATAGATAGTACTGCAGATGTAGCATATAAAACAGGAAACTCAATCCATAAAATATGATTAAGAGCAGCTTGGAAAGGAGAATAGAAAAGGACAAACAGTAGAGAGACATGGACAACAACAACAATAAAAAAAAAAAAAAAAAAAAAAACCGAGAGGGGCTCCCAAGCGATCACGACAGAATCCATCCTTATATCGATAGAAGGGACTGGTCGAATCTCGAAGGTTGAGCTATATCCAGCCAGGGACGCCATACTTACAAAAATTTTGTGTGGGTGTCCAACAATATGGCCGTCAGTTTTTCATTGACCATTATGAAATTCATCTGGTTTTTGACAGCTTCAAAACTAAGAAGGGGAGTTTTCCAGGCTCTCGCAATTGTCAACTTCGTTGCCACAAATAAGTGTGATGCCAACTGCCGTTCAGAACGGAGAAGGCCCTCCAATGGTTTAAATAAAAGCGCTTCATACGGATTACGCTTAATGTCTGCGTGAAGCATAGTGCGAAGGAGGGCATACACCCTAATCCATAATCTGCTTACTTTAGGGCAAGTCCACCAGATGTGGGCCATGGTGCCCAATTGTTGGCATCCCCGAAAACAAACCGGGGAATATGAAGGTATAAAAGTAGCTAGACGGGCAGGCGTATAGTACCATCTGTAAAGAATTTTATAGGCATTTTCAAGGATAAGGACATTCCTGGAACTCTTAGATAGTGCTTGGGTCATGGTCTGCCAATCCTGTTGGTCTAAAGTCCCTCCTAATTCAGACTGCCAACACTGATGATAGGAACCAACCGGAGGTGTTCTACAAGATATAATGGAAGCGTAAATCAAAGAGATCAAACCCGGGGCATGAGGTCTGTGTCTACACTGACTTTCAAAGGGCGACAAAAGATAAGGTCCCGGATGCGTGCGTATTAATGTGTTGATAAAGTGGCGAAGTTGAAGGTAACCAAAGTGTTCTCGCAGAAGAATGTTATAAGAAGATCGTAAAGTTTCGAAGGTAATTATTCTAGTGGGAGATAGGAGCGAGTGGACATCATAAAAACCATGCGTCTGCCACCAGGCAAACTGTTTGGGATTGTCCTTTCCCGGAGGAAATAACGGATTGTGCAATAGACGTAACAGCGGCAAGTGAGGAGAAATAAGGCCAGCTGAATATTTAATAGAATCCCAAAGACGTAACGAAAGCGTTAGCGTCAGACTAAGGGTAGATGGACGCTGAGAAATGGGAAGCCATGGCAAAGAGGAGAGCGGTATCGGGTGGGAGTCCATCATATCCACCACCGCCCACAGGGGGAAATGGTGAGAAGCATGAACATGAGCTAGAGGAGCAATGTTAGCCGCCAAATAGTAAGACTGGAGGTTTGGAACCGACAACCCTCCCATACTCCGTCGTGCAAATAGGATATGTTTGCTAATTCAGGGTCGAGAAGAACCCCAAATAAAGGACAGAAGTTTTCGCTGATGGATACGCAATACATGCAAAGGTACTGTAACCGGCAAAACACAAAATAAGTACAGTAGCTTCGGAAGATAGGTCATACGGATTGCATTAATTCTGCCAAACCAAGAAAGTGGGAAATGAGACCAGGAGGACAATAGCTCAGTCAGCTCTCGAAAGACAACGGGAAAGTTAGCCTGATACAATCCTTCATATGTCGGGGTAAGCTTAATTCCTAAATATGGCAAGGCCGAAAGCCATTGAAAAGGGAATGTTTGCTTCAAGGTAATCAAAAGTGGTGGTGGAATGGTGACAGACATAGCCCTGGATTTAGCAGGGTTGACATGTAAGCCCGAAAGGATCGCAAAAGAATCGAGAACCGCGAGCAAATTGGGCAAAGTAACCCTCGGGTTCGAAATTGACAACAGTATGTCATCTGCAAACAGAGACAATTTATGATGAGAGCCCGCCACCTCAACCCCCATAATATCGGGATGTATACGGATGGCTTCCGCCAACGGTTCCAAGGCTAAAATAAAAAGCAAAGGGGAAAGCAGGCAGCCTTGTCTAGTGCCTCTGGCAACCGAAAATGTAGAGGACTCAAATCCATAGTATCTAAGCTTCACTTGGGGTGATGTGTATAGCGAAGAGATCCAGCGTAGGAATGAAGGACCAAAGCCAAAGCGATGAAGGACTGACAGAAGGTATGGCCAAGATAGAGTGTCGAAGGCCTTGTTGATGTCTAAGGATAAGAGCATCATATCAAGTTTACCAGTATGGTCCAAATGTTGCAATTGTAAAATACGTCTGATAGCATCTCCGGCCTGCCTATGGGGAACAAATCCCACCTGGTCCTTTTTGATCAGGTGAGAAAGGAAGGAGTTCAATCGAATAGCCAAAATCTTAGTAAGAATTTTCATGTCAATATTGATAAGAGAAATAGGCCTGTAATTTGCCCAGGATGAGTGATCTCGATCCGGTTTAGGAATCATAACCA